>NC_053025.1:264333568-264375972 GCF_003073215.2 Triticum urartu | reverse complement strand
GAGTATGATGGAAAGGAAAATTGTGCTCAAGTGCTAGAAGAAGAAATCTATAAAATGTTTGGCACTAAATATTTGAATGATGAGCATGATTTCAATGTTGTTAGTATGAATTCCTTGAATATCCATGATGCTAATGATATGCAAAGCCACAAGCTTGGGGAAGCTATGTTTGATGAAGATGATATTTTTTGTTCCCCAAGCTTTGATGAGCAAATTTATTATGATGAAAGCATGCCTCCTATTTATGATGATTATATTTATGAAAGTGGATTCAGAGAGGTCATGACTTTATTTTGTGATGAATCCACTATTCCGGAAGAGGTTCCAATTGATTATGAGAACAAAGTTGCTATCTATGATGATTATTGTGATGACTTGTATGCTATTAAGAATAATGATAACCATGAAACTTATCATGATGATTCTAGTTTTCAATTGGATTATGCCTCACATGATAATTATTTGTTGAGTTTGCTCCCACTATTATTCATGAGAAGGATTTTTCTTATGTGGAGAGTAGTAAAATTTCTATGTTTGTAGATCATGAAAAGAATGCTTTAGGTGCCGGTTATATGGTTGAATTCATTCATGATGCTACTGAAAATTATTATGAGGGAGGAATATATGCTTGTAGGAATCACAATAATATCAAGTTTCCTCTCTATGTGCTTAAAGTTTTGAAGTTATGCTTGTTTTACCATCCTATGCAAGTTGATTATTGTTCCCACAAGTTGTTTGCTCACAAAATCCCTATGCATAGGAAGTATGTTAGACTTAAATTTTCTAGTCATATTCTTCATGATGCTCTCTTTATGTTACAATTCTTATCCTTTATGTGAGCATCATTGAAATCATCGTGCCTAGCTAGGGGCGTTAAATGATAGCGCTTGTTGGGAGGCAACCCAATTTTATTTTTGTTCCTTGCTTTTTGTTACTTTTTAGTAATAAATAATTCATCTAGCCTCTGCTTAGATGTGGTTTTATGATTTTAATTAGTGTTTGTTCCAAGTAGAACCTTTGGGAAGACTTGGGGAAAGTCTTCTTGATCATGCTGTAAAAAACAGGAACTTTAGCGCTCACGAGAATTGCTGCCATTTTTATTTGTAGAGTGATATTTAGTTAATTATTTTTGCATATGATTAATAGATAAATCCCTCAGGTCCAGAAAT
Source organism: Triticum urartu (assembly GCF_003073215.2). Taxonomy (NCBI): domain Eukaryota; kingdom Viridiplantae; phylum Streptophyta; class Magnoliopsida; order Poales; family Poaceae; genus Triticum; species Triticum urartu. The sequence goes on along the minus strand of NC_053025.1, from coordinate 264,374,803 downwards.
TTATTTGAGAATTTTATGAGTTCCATAAGTATATGTTTGATCCAGATTACTACAGACTGTTCTGTTTTTGACAGATTCTGTTTTCGATGTGTTGTTTGCTTATTTTGATGAATCTATGAGTAGTATTGGAGGGTATGAACCATAGATAAGTTGGAATACAGTAGGTTTAACACCAATATAAATAAAGAATGAGTTCATTACAGTACCTTGAAGTGGTGTTTTACCTTCTTATACTAACGGAGCTTACGAGTTTTGTGTTAAGTTTTGTGTTGTGAAGTTTTCAAGTTTTGGGTAAGGATTCGATGGTCTATGGAACAAGGAGTGGCAAGAACCTAAGATTGGGGATGCCCATGGCACCCCAAGGTAAAATTCATGGACAACCAAAAGCCTAAGCTTGGGGATGCCCCGGAAGGCATCCCCTCTTTCGTCTTCGTTCATCGGTAACTTTATTTGGAGCTATATTTTTATTCGCCACATGATATGTGTTTTGCTTGGAGAGTCAATCTATTTTGTTAGGATTTGCTTGCTTTTTGAATAAAATACCAAGATCTGAAATTCTTAAATGTTAGAGAGTCTTCACATAGTTGCATAATTATTCGACTACTCATTGATCTTCACTTATATCTTTCAGAGTAGTTTGTTGTTGCTCTAGTGCTTCACTTATATCCTTTTAGAGCATGGTGGTAGTTTTATTTTTAAGAAATAGATGAACTCTCATGCTTCACTTAGATTATTTTGAGAGTCTTAAATAGCATGGTAATTTGCTTAAAATCCTAATATGCTAGGTATTCAAGAATAATAAAATTCTCTTATGAGTGTGTTGAATACTATGAGAAGTTTGATACTTGATAATTGTTTTGAGATATGGAGATGGTGATATTAGAGTCGTGCTAGTTGAGTAGTTGTGAATTTGTGTCAGGACCCCGATTCCAGGTCACATCGATCTAGCCGGTAACACCTCATATCACTTTGCGGCCTCACGCACGGTATCCCACGGGTGTCGCCTTACCATGGCCCGGGACCGTTTGCGTCTTTTGGCTCACGTATATGATAGTGTCGCTAGCATCCATATGACAGAGAACCCGGGCCAACATGGCTAGTCGTGAACCCAAAGCGGCACAGACCTATGGAGACAGGCATACATGAATCACATCGAACATGTCGGTCATCAACGAGTGATTCCGGGCTGTAGCACTGGGCTAACAGGACTCCGGGGAACCCCGGGCTGCAGCAGGCTAGGCAGGACTCCGGAAGTCACCGTGTGACATTTCCCCGAAGGGACAGACATAGGGACGAAGTGAAACACATGCCGTCCAGTCAAGTGTCCTGAACAGTAGTGCTGGGCTAGCAGGACTCCGGTGAACCGGGCTGTAGCGGACTACTATGGCTCGAGGAGCACTAGACTACATTTCCCCATATGAAAGGCTGCCAAGGATAAACAACTAGATTGTCGGATCCCACTCATACCAAGCATTTCAAACATACACACAATATGCCCGATATGAGTACATACAACATGGCATCACAACAAAACTCTACAAATCAAGTACTTTATTTAAAGGCTCTAGAGAGCCATACATAACATGTTCATACAGATAGGGGTCACATGACCCGACACTCAAGTCATACAAACATACAAGCACATGCGGAAGCAACTAGTCTGAGTACAGACTCTAGAAAGAAAGAAGGCTTCTCGAAGCCTGTCTAACTACATAGGGCCCTCCATGGCCAGGATCACCACCTGGGTGGCTAGTCACTCGTCGACGTCAAGGTCTACATAAAACCCGTCGGAGGGGGCAGTGTTGTCGTCTGAAAACAATAAATAAGCAAACATGAGTACAAAGGTACTCAGCAAGTCTTACATCAGAACCTACTATACATGCTTATTCTCAAGAAGGGGGTGGGGTTGGTGCAGCAAGCCAGCTTTGACTCTTGGCTAAGCTATCCTACGGAACTCCACCAGTAAAATGGTTTTCGCACACGAGCCCACTACTCACCAACACAATACTCCACCGGGGATCCTCCCTCGTCATCCTACGAGAGGGCCATCCTCGGTACTCACACTTATCTTGAGTCTTTTAGTAGTATCCATTAACTTGTCTATGAACTGTATAGGCAACCAAGTAGTCCTTTACCGCGGACGCGGCTATTCGAATAGTTTATACCCTGCAGGGGTGTACTTCTTCATACACGCTTTCACCACTTACCGCCGTTTACACGACATGTACTCGGCAACCTTCAAGCGGAAGCCCAACGAGGGTGTCGGCCACGGCCTACCTAAACACTTAAGTCTCTAGTCCAGGTTTATCGCCTATCCAGGTTCCATCCGTAGGGAGTCCGGCCGAGGTTTCCACATACGGCCCCGAACGATGTGAACAGGGTTCCCGAGACACCAAACGGGTGACTCGGTACACCATGCCATGGTGTATCTACCGCAACATAGCACACCCCTTGGGTCAGCGCTACGCACGGCCGCCAACACATAACCTACAAGCACCAGAAACTATTTGCAACTCCTGGACAGAGTACTAGGGTGGTTAAGAAGCCGCGAGGGTCCATTGGTTTCGGTAGTAACTGCATCTTAAATCACACATACAGATCTCAGTTCTTAGGGACGGCCTCAATGAAACAACCCACCATGTACTCCTACATGGCCTCTCATCGATACCTTTACCAAAACATGTTCAACGCATCCCTCACATTACCGACATAAGCATTTCACTCTAGCCCATCACCCAGATGAACCAGACCTGACACAACTCTAAGCATAGCATGCATAGCAAGGTAGGAATCACATACATGGCTCAATCAACTCCTACACATGCTAGTGGGTTTCATCTAGTTACTGTGGCAATGACAGGTCATGCAGAGGATAAGGGTTCAACTACCGTAGCACACAGCAGTTTGAATCGCGTTGTCTTAATGCAGTAAACAAGAGCAGAAGCGAGAACATGGGTTTGTATCGGAATGATCAATGGTTGCTTGCCTGATGGAGTGGTAGTGGGATACTGCCCTTCAGTTGGATACTCGTGAATATCCTCAGAGGCAGAACCTACCACGAAGAACACATCGGAACACAATCAATACATGACGATATGCAACAATATGATGCATGCTATGACATGGCAATATGAATGTGTCTTGGCCTAATGCAAGTTATAATAGAAAGGAATGAACTCATTTGAATCAAAGATTCAAATATTAGCTCATTAAACATGGCCTTAATAGTGCATTTCCTTATTCTGCTTAAACAGCAAGGTAAACTTGTTTTGTCATGCATGAAACCATTACAGATGGATAGATTGAATTTTTCTGATAATTTTTCATATATAATTTATCTCATTTGGAGCTATGGTTGAATTTCTATGAATCTTTGAAGTTTGAACTATTTTCTGGAATTTCCTGAATAAGAATAAATCCAGAAAATCAATTACTGCGTCAGGCATTGCGTCAGGGTGACGTCAGCAGGTCAAAGGCGCCAGCCCAGCTCAAACCTGACTGGTGGGCCCCTTCTGTCAGCCTCTCAGTGCACTAACTACGTTTAGTTAGCCTAATTACTGGGCAGGGCCCACTAGTCAGTGACTATACTAATTAAACTAACTAATTTTAGTTAGAAACTAATCTGGATAATTAGTAGAGGGGGGGGGGCCACTTGTCATTGACTCAGGGGAGTCAACTGGGCCCACCCAGTCCACGTCAGTGGTCAAATCCGCCAGTCAATAGGGCTAATCCCGCCGGCGTTGAGTCACCGGCGAGGCCGAGACGGCGGAGGGCTTCGGAAAACGCCCTCAGGCGACCAAATCGACGGCGAAGACGTGCTACGTGTAGCTGGGGCTCGTGCGCATCTAGTGGGGCAAGTGGGAGGAGCTGGGGTGGAGCGAGCTCGCGGGAAGCGAGCTCGTGGCGGCGGCCGGAGTTCGGGCGAGGTCGGATTCGATGCTACGGTGCACGGGAGGGAGAACTGGGGTGGCTACGGGTTCCTGGTGCTGCACTGAGCACGGTGAGGAGCTCCGTTGTGGGCTTGCACGGCTGTGGCCACGGCTGCGCCATGGCCGGCGGCGAGAAGCTCTCGGCCGTGGTGGAAAATGGAGCTAGGGAACGAGCGCGAGCACGAGAGAAGAGGGGAAAGGAAGAGGAGCTCACAACGGAGTCGGAGAGGGGGTCAACGGGCTCGGGGAGGTCCTGGCAACGGCGAATTGACCGGAGATGGCTCGGGTGCCCGAGGTTGAAGACGAGGACGAGGGCGGCGAAGCAGGGCTTCCGGCGAAGCGTGGCTCGGTGGGGAGGACGAGGGAGTCGTGGCGGAGCTGATGGGCTCGTCGGGGAGGCGAGGGAGTGGCTGTAGTGGCAACTACGGCGATCGGCGGCGAAGGACGCGTTCGGCCGTCGCGGGGAAGAATGAGAGAGACGAGGGGGAGAGTGCGGGAGGATGAGAGGGAGACGTGGGGGGTCGCGTGGCGCTTCAGGGCGTCTCCGGGGCGTCGGCGGAAGCAGGAGGTGGCCGGCGCGTGGCCGGCGCGAGCGAGCACGCGCTCCGCGTCCTTCTGGCGCGAGGAGGACGACGACTGGCAGCGCCAGCAGGCTGGGCCGAGCCAGGTGGCTGGGCCAGCACAGGTAAGGCCCAGGTGGCTCCTTTCTCCTCTTTTTTTATTTAGTTTCTGTTTTCTATTTAACTGCAACTGTTGGGCTTTAAATAAAATACTAAAACGTTTCCAAAAATCCTGAAAATAAATGTGGCCTCTGTTTAGATTATTTCCAACAGGAAACATTTATTCCCAGAATTATTTGAGCATTTAGATTATTTTATAGCATTTAAATGCCCAAATTCAAATACTTATGATTTAATTCAATGACCTTCTGTTGACCTAGAAAATTGTGCACCAATTTTGCCAGAGGTTTTAACCCAAGACAAAAAGGTGAACTTTTTAGAAGGGCATTTCAGGTTCATTGAAAATAATTTTAGTAAACCCTAATTGTTTCTAGGGGGGGTGTTGGGGGTTCTGCCTTCCCCATTTCAAATTTAAAAGAAATTTAAACATGATGCACACTCTAATGCTTGAACTAACTAGGGTGTGACAATTTGAGAAATACTTGTGTTAAAGTTTGTGATTCCCGTAGCATGCACGTATGGTGAACCATTATGTGATGAAGTCGGAGCATGATTTATTTATTGATTGTCTTCCTTATGAGTGGTGGTCAGGGACGAGCGATGGTCTTTTCCTACCAATCTATCCCCCTAGGAGCATGCGCGTAGTACTTTTCTTCGATAACTAATAGATTTTTGCAATAAGTATGTGAGTTCTTTATGAATAATGTTGAGTCCATGGATTATACGCACACTCACCCTTCCACCATTGCTAGCCTCTCTAATACCGTGCACCTTTCGCCGGTATCATCCACCCTTCCTCAAAGCAGCCACCATACCTACCTATTATGGCATTTCCATAGCCATTCCAAGATATATTGCCATGCAACTCTCCACCATTCCGTTTATTATGACACGCTCCATCATTGTCATATTGATTAGCATGATCATGTAGTTGACATTGTATTTGTGGCAAAGCCACCGTTCATAATTCTTTCATACATGTCACTCATGCATCATTGCACATCCCGGTACACCGTCGGAGGCATTCATATAGAGTCATATCTTGTTCTAGTATCGAGTTGTAATCATTGAGTTGTAAATAAATAGAAGTGTGATGATCATCATTCAATAGAGCATTGTCCCAAAAAAAAGAGAAAGGCCAAATAAAAAAGGGAAGGCCAAATAAAAAAAGAAAGGCCAAATAAAAAAAGAGAGGCCAAATAAAAATAAAAAATAAATAAAAAGGGGCAATGCTACTATCTTTTTTACCACACTTGTGCTTCAAAGTAGCACCATGATCTTCATGATAGAGAGTATCCTATGTTGTCACTTTCATATACTAGTGGGAATCTTTCATTATAGAACTTGGCTTGTATATTCCAATGATGGGCTTCCTCAAATTGCCCTAGGTCTTCATGAGCAAGCAAGTTGGATGCACACCCACTTAGTTTCTTTTTGAGCTTTCATACACTTATAGCTCTAGTGCATCCGTTGCATGGCAATCCCTACTCACTCACATTGATATCTATTGATGGGCATCTCCATAGCCCGTTGATATGCCTAGTTGATGTGAGACTATCTTCTCCCTTTTTGTCTTCTCCACAACCACCATTCTATTCCACCTATAGTGCTATGTCCATGGCTCACGCTCATGTATTGCGTGAAGATTGAAAAAGTTTGAGAACATCAAAAGTATGAAACAATTGCTTGGCTTGTCACCGGGGTTGTGCATGATTTAAATATTTTGTGTGGTGAAGATGGAGCATAGCCAGACAATATGATTTTGTAGGGATAGCTCTCTTTGGCCATGTTATTTTGAGAATACATGATTGCTTAGTCAGTATGCTTGAAGTATTATTATTTTTATGTCAATATTAAACTTTTGTCTTGAATCTTATGGATCTGAATATTCATATCACAAGTAAGAAGAATTACATTGAAATTATGTCAACTAGCATTCCACATCAAAAATTATCTTTTTATCATTTACCTACTCGAGGACGAGCAGGAATTAAGCTTTGGGATGCTTGATACGTCTCCATGCTATATTATCTACTATTTTGGGCAATATTGGGCTTTATTTTCCACTTTTATATTATTTTTGGGACTAACCTATTAACCGGAGGCCCAGGTCAGATTTGCTGTTTTATGCCTATTTCAGTGTTTTGAAGAAAAGGAATATCAGACGGAGTCGAAACGGAACGAAATCAACTAGAGAAGTTATTTTTGGAATGAAAGCCACCGGATGGACTTGGACCCCACGTCAAGGAAGGAAGGAGGAGCTCACGAGGGTAGGGCACACCCACCCCCCTAGGGCGCGCCCCCTGCCTCATGGGGCCCTCATGGCTCCCCTGACATGCTTCTTCTACCTATATAACTCCATATACCCTAAAACTTCCATAACAGAGATTAGATCGGGAGTTCCGCCACCAGAAGCCTCCGTAGCCACCAAAAACCAATCTAGACCCATTCCGGCACCCTGCCAGAGGGGGCAATCCTTCTCCGGTGGCCATCTTTATCATCCCGGTGCTCTCCATGACGAGGAGGGAGTAGTTCTCCCCCGGGGCTGAGGGTATGTACCAGTAGCTATGTGTTTGATCTCTCTCTCTCTCGTGTTCTTGAGATGGTACGATCTTGATGTATCGCGAGCTTTGCTATTATATTTGGATCCTATGATGTTTCTCCCCCCTCTACTCTCTTGTAATGAATTGAGTTTCCCCTTTGAAGTTATCTTATCGGATTGAGTCTTTAAAGATTTGAGAACACTTGATGTATGTCTTGCCGTGGATATCTGTGGTGACACTGGATATCACGTGATTCACTTGATGTATGTTTTGGTGACCAACTTGCGGGTTCCGCCCATGAACCTATGCATAGGGGTTGGCACACGTTTTCGTCGTGATTCTCCGGTAGAACTTTGGGGCACTCTTTGAGGTCCTTTGTGTTAGTTGAATAGATGAATCTGAGATTGTGTGATGCATATCGTATAATCATACCCACGGATACTTGAGGTGACATTGGAGTATCTAGGTGACATTAGGGTTTTGGTTGATTTGTATCTTAAGGTGTCATTCTAGTACGAACTCTAGGGCTGTTTGTGACACTTACAGGAATAGCCCAACAGATTGATTGGAAAGAATAACTTTGAGGTGGTTTCGTACCCTACCATAATCTCTTCGTTCGTTCTCCGCTATTAGTGACTTTGGAGTGACTCTTTGTTGCATGTTGAGGGATAGTTTTATGATCCAATTATGTTAGTATTGTTGAGAGGACTTACACTAGTGAAAGTATGAACCCTAGGCCTTATTTCCTATCATTGCAATACCGTTTACGCTCACTTTTATCATTCGTTACCTTGCTGTTTTTATATTTTCAGATTACAAATACCTTTATCTACTATCCATATTGCACTTGTATCACCATCTCTTCGCCGAACTAGTGCACCTATATAATTTACCATTGTATTGGGTGTGTTGGGGACACAAGAGACTCTTTGTTATTTGGTTGCAGGGTTGCTTGAGAGAGATCATCTTCATCCTACACCTCCTACGGATTGATAAACCTTAGGTCATCCACTTGAGTGAAATTTGCTACTGTCCTACAAACCTTTGCACTTGGAGGCCCAACAACGTCTACAAGAAGAAGGTCGTGTAGTAGACATCAGTGACGCCGTCTTGGGCTCCATGGTGACCTCCATCCTGCCGTCCTGCTCGTCTTGGTCTTGTTGCACCAATATGGAAACCTTTGCCTGATGCCTCAGGACTCCTCGCCTACGCTTGCCCCTCTAGCACCAAAGAGGAAACGAGGACACTGCGTGCCCCGGCGCCCTCCTGGCTCCAGTCGTCATGGCTTGCGTCACGCAAACCTTGCGAGGTGTCCCTTGCCTTGATCTCCCTGCCCCTCACGAGCCGGCCTGGTGAGGCCGTCCCTGAGGAGGTCTTGCATCATCCGCCTCGCGAGGCTTGGTCCCTCGCGAGGGTCTTGAGTGCTCGCTGGTGAAATGGTCCGTACAGGGCCGCTGACCGAGTCGCGCTGTGGGCCTCAGGCTGGCAAGTCTGGGGAGACCCGTTCCTAGTACGCCTACAAGTGTGTTTCTTATATCTTTGTACTTCAGATTCCTGATGGCCACCGGGAGGATTTGTGTCAACATTACGTGGCAATCATGTGACTTCGTGTGTCCCAACTTCATTTTACTTGAGCTCACATCCACAAGACTTCTGATGTTTGCGTAGTAGGAAGAGGGTGTTTTAACTGACAACAAATAGGTGAAGAACTGTGTTGCTTCTTTTGTACTGAAATTGTAACTCTGGCGAGCTTTGATGAATTTGTCATCATCTTCTGCTTCACTCTTGCGTTGTGATTTATCAGTAGGCATATCGAGCCGTGAACCATCACCATCCTTTCTTTTACCTTTAATCTTGAGCAGAGTACCAACGATGCTTTCACATACGTTCTTCTCTACGTGCATGGCACCGATGCAGTGACATACACGTAGAATCTTCCAGTAAGGTAATTTCCAGAACACCAATTTCTTCTTAAACACTTGATCCTTGGGTGTTAGTTTCACCGTCAAACGGTGGTTCTTGCCAAGCACAACATTAATTTTTTTTTAGCCATGTTGTGTACCACCTCCCCGTCATAGGGTCTTAGGGCCACACCCGCCTCTGCCATGCCATCAAATTTAGCTTTCATCCTTCGGTATGGGTGATTCATCTGCAAGAACCTACGATGACGCAAATACACCGTTTTACGTGAGTTGGGAAGTCTTCTGCTAACTGTCCTATCCATACATGTGACGCACCCTACATCTCCCCTTGTTTTCTGCCCCGATGTGTTGCCTAATGCCGACATATCTTGAATGGTGTGCACCAGCATCGCATGTAGATCAAAAATCTCCTTTCTATAAGCATCATAACATTTTACAGTAGGCACATCTATCCACACTGTCAGCAGTTCTTCTACTAGTAGCTGAAAGTAAATGTCGATGTCATTTCCATGTTGCTTCGGTCCTTGGATAATCATTGACATCATAATGTATTTTTTCTTCATACACAACCAAGGAGCTAGGTTATATATGCACAGAAGCACCGACCATGTGTTGTGATTGGTGCTCATATTGCAAAAGGATTCATCCCGTCAGTACACTCCCCGAGCCTTATACTTCTAGGATCCTTGGCAAATTTTTCAAACTTTTTGTCGATTAATTCCCACTGAGCCCCATCTTTTGGGTGCCTCATAAACCTATCCACAATTCGCTCATCATGATGCCACCGCAACCTCTCTGCCTCTCTAGGGTTTGCAAACAAACGCCTCAACCTTGGAATTAAAGGCAAGTACCAAACAACCTTGAACGGGATTCTTGTCTTGATCTTGTCGTCCAATTTGTACTTGTCCTTTGCTCTCATGCGCTTGTATCGTGCATGCTTGCATGTGGGACATGCACGATAATCTTTGTACTCACCACGGTACAATATACAATCATTCACACAAGCGTGTATCTTCTGTACTTCAACTTCCAATGGGCAAACAATTTTCTTTGCTTCATTCGTGCTTCTGGGGAGCACATTATCTTCCGGGAGAATTTCTTTCAAAAGACCTAACATCTCTGTGAAGCCCTTGTTTGATACACTGTTTGCTGCTTTAAATCTGAGAAGCGCCAGGGTGGCACTCAACCTGGAATATTTCTTTTTGCAACCTGGATACAATTCTTTCTTGGAGTCCGCATCAATGGTTGGCAGATCCTTGTACCCAATCATATCCTTTTCTGGGCCCTCTAAATCTGCAATCATAGCAGCAGAATCTGGCATATCAAGATCGTCGTCATCTGCGTGGATGTCTTAGTTTTCCAGTGGGCGTTTCGGCTTCCCGGTGTTCAATTGGTAGCTTGACGCCTCTGCCCCGATGTTAGATTCAACATACATGTGACACTGATCGGGGTTTGGCATCTCGCTGCCCTGGGTATCTTCATCCATGACCTCCTCTTCACCGTGTCTGGTCCAACGTGTATATCCATCCATGAATCCTGTAGAGACTAAGTGCATCTGGACATCTACAACTTCATGTGACTCTGTATTGGCACAATCAGTACATGCACACATGATGTAATCTGCATCACCAATTCTCCTCTTTCTACTTTCAGCTAAATTCATGAACTCTGTCACGCCACTGATAAAATTTGCGGTTTTCCGATTCTTCACCCATCGAGATCGTTCCATATGCAGCAAATGAATGGTAATTAAAAACAAAACAACAACATTAATACACGGATTAACTGCTGCCCAGAGATGCATGCATAAATCACAAGGTTTTATTTTAATAATTACTGAGGGTGCTCCATGTTGATATCCAGATGTGCAATGACAAAAATTAATGGCTAGTCAATTTACACGCAGAGTACTAGTACAACACTACACTTAGGAATTGAATACCTTAATTAAGCCACTCATGAAAAGAATACCTTAATTAATTAGCTGCGCGACGACCTCCACCCAGCAGACAAACAAGCGCGATGCGGTGGCATGCCGAGACAGCAGGGTCGAGGAGCAAAGCTTAGTGCGGCTGCCGCTTGAAGTTCGACCTCCACTATCCTTCCATCGACCGCGATGGATGTGCTTGAATCACACAACTGCCGACCTCGATGGTTGAGCTCCTCCTATCTCCCGCCGCAGACCGAGGATTGACCTCCTATGACGCCGCCACCGCCCACCGACTGAGGATTGACCTCTTCTCCGGTAGCCGCTGCCTAGGCCGCCGCTGCCATCTCTATATGCAGAGCTGCTGCTTTTTTACGGATATGTGTGAAGCAGCTGTTCACACGGTATCTCACCGTAACTCAATTATATGGACAGAGTAGTACATCACATACAGTTATGTAACGTCAACCGTGTCTAACCTACATTGTCTTCTCACACGGTTTGGTGCGGAAATCGTGTGTGATGTTGTAATACCCAACACAAACGGCATGTACAAATAGTGTGCCATATACAACATATATATAGTGCCATTATTAGTTCCCGACCGTTAGCTTATCTCCACAGTTTCCCCATTTGCCCCAAATCCCTACATAGCCTCCAAATTCCCTCGCGTGGCGCTGACATTGGGGGAATGTGGATGAGTGGTGCTGATGGTTTCGGTGCGACATCTCCTGCTCGTATCGCCGCCATGACGGCGTCGCCGCCGAGCACTTGCCTAAGGTCATCAGAAGGCAGGTGTACTATGGATCTGAATCGTCCTGTCAGGTTCCAATCTATCCCGATCTTTTTTAGCATGTCCAAAGTATAGATCCTTGCTAAATCCATCCTGAATGACCCCCCCGGAAAGCGATCTGCCGCCAGATCTGGAGCTTGACTCCAGACTCCTGCAACACGAATTCGACTCCGAGTTTTGCGCCACGGAGAAGTACCAAAAGTTGAGTTGTGTGCACGGGCACACTCCCGCTCGATGTGTATGCATGGAGGGATTCGACATTGGCAGGAGGTTTCCCAGTTGCCCCTTAGAGGTTAGTGCTAATTAAGTTCATCATTTCACTTCAGTTAATGCCACCGCTCATCCAGAATACTATTTAACATTGGCAAGGATATGAGGCTTGTGCCTTTGTTAACTGGCTGGATGAAGAATGACATGGCAGGGCTCCGAGTGTTATCACCAAGCTGAAAGAAGATAACGTAAGCTGTAGAAGAAACTGGCTGATCTGGAATGTACAATCAGTACGATGAAGCAAGAAATAATCAATCACAGGCAACAGATGAAAGCAAGAGACAAGAAGCAACTAGCATGTGTAGTTGTGGTTTTCGCATTAGCCATGTTATATGCGTTGTCTGTAATGATGATTAGGGGTTTTGTCTGACAGTATTGCTAAAGCACATCTAGATGTGCTCTAAGTAATGCAGATCTAGGTCCTATGCCATTGATGTTACGCGAAGATTCATGCAGATATTTTTCTTTGTCTTTCTAGTTTGATTATTACTGGCTTTATCAATAAGAAGAGCTCAATGTATTGCTTGCAAACTGTCCTACTCCATTCATACCGGTACCTGTGCATAATCCCAAAACTCATTCCTTGTTTTTGCCCTGAAAAAGGAAACCAGCCAAATAGCCAATAGGAGTCATGCGCCACAAACCCTAAAAAAGGAGTCCTGCGCAACCCCGGGAATTTGGAGCAACTGGGTACAAATAATTGTGGTTGATTATATCAATAGTTAGATAATACGTCAACCCCCACTTCAATCCCCGCTTCAATTGGTAGTTCCTCTTCTCTGCATACCCCGCTTAAGTGTCCACCATCTTCATCGTCCTCGGCAGGACGCGCTACACACTGGCACACACTCTGCAGCCATGTCGAGCGATAGCGAGGACGACAGTTCGGCCAGCAGTCTGGCGCCCGATGATAGGTCAACATCGGAATCATCCCGCTCGTCTTCCATGAGTCCGGCGTCGAATCCAGACCTCGATTATATCCGGTTCATGGAAGGGATGCCTCCTTTGGAGTCGTCAAACAACAACCAGACGGACGAGGAGCCGTCGGAGGACGAAGAAGAGGACAACGATGATGAGGAGGAGGAATGGTCGAACGAGGATGAGGACGACGACTATAGCAACGAAGATGACGACGGAGGCGGCGATGAAAAGCCAACGGTCAGCGGCAAGAAGTGTCCTCGCCAAGATGATGCCGCGGGGCCATCCATCAAGAACAACAAGAAGGACTAAATTAAGCAGACTGTATATATCTCTGTTTATCCTGTCAATGTTATCGCAAACGGTTAGTAATATGTATTCGACAGAGACCTTCTACATTATCGCGAAGAGGTTGGTTTGTTGAACTGTGTGCCCTGACGAGCACACAATTCACAAAAAAGACCGTATGGGCTGTCTATAATGATCGCACACAATTCTGATTACTGACCTGTTTGCTGGGTATCACACACATGTTGTTACGCCAAATGGTTCGTGTTCACCTCACCCATCAGGAGCGGTTCATCAGATCGAATTGTATGCCGTATATTACACACACCTTGATCTGGCTGCCTGTTTCTATTGTTTTGTCTCATCGCAAACAGTTCGTACAAATCAACCATATGCCCCTCATCGCACACGCAACTATAATCTAAACCGTGTTTGATGTATCATTCATCGCAAATGTTTTGCATCATTTCTGACGGTTTACATACATCACTGTTTGTGATTATTGCATCGCACACAGTTTCTCGAAGGGTCTCTGATCGTAGTGTCGCGTTAGCAGTATCCTGCAGTAGTGGCTCCATAGTTTGGATGGATCTCTCCACTGATACCGGATCGTTCGTGTACACCACCGAGAGGGACTTCCCCTTCACGTGGGTGTCCGCTACGTGATGCGTGGTGAACTGCCCGCCGTTGTCGTCGTCGGCCACTGGGAGGGCCATTGGAGCCACGGGGAGCGCCATTGGAACCGCTGGATGTCCTCTCTGTATGTGTCCTCGCGGGTGTGCTTATTGTGTCGTGTGAGACAAGAGATGAAGGTAAATGGCCGCGGGAATAAAAGGGGGACAGGCGGCGTGGATTCTCGGCGCGTCCGCATGGCAGTTTTTGCAGCGGGTAGTTGCATCGTGGCGCCGCTCTCGGCGCAACCGCTTGCACATGAACGTGCATGATTGTGCGCCGGCCCAAAACACTGGCAGCACGCGTGGATGGACAAGGGCAGAGCACCCGGAGGGACGCGAGAGCAGAGCGTGCGCGGCTGGACGCGAGCAGAGCGTGCCGCAGCTGCTTGAACGGCAAGCAACCACCCGCATAGAGCAGTTGAACACGCAGGAAATGGTCACCTATAAGCCGACCGACAGTTGCGTCACTGCATAGAGAGCGGCCGTGGGGTACCTCCTCCGTCTAGTCTATAGTCTCCTTTATATTCCGTGCCATACTTTGCCCTCAAATTTAACCAACAAAATGTTAATGCATGTTTTAAAAATTATATAATTGGAAACTATGTTCAAATAGAAATCCAACTATATAATCTTTGGCGACATGCATTTGTATTTTATTAGTTAAGTCATACTTATAAACCAGGACAGTGGTATAGTTGGTAAAAATCGCAAATGTTTTTTATTAACCGTATGTGTACATGACCTTTTGTCCTCCTCTTGCACGTCTTGTCACCCCGCTGCCGCAGATGGCTTACAGCGCAAGCTTGCGCAGCGCGCAGAGGTGTTCTTTTTGCCAAAAGGAGGCGCCAATGAATCGTCGGTGAGCCCGTTCTCGCGCAACCTCGCAAGTTCTCGCGCAAGCTTTCCGCCTGACTCGGTGAAATCCCCCAAAATCCCAATGCTTACCGGCCTGCTATAAAAACCCTCACGGCTGGCGAGTCATGCGTCGCATTTTCCCCTCCATCCCTATAGCTTATCTCGTCTGCTTCTGCCACATTCGCCAATGGCACTGGTCCGCCGTCGTCGCTCAGCCACTCTGCCATCATCAGAGGACAGCTCCAGGTGGGAGGCTACACCGCGGTGGCGGCGCAGTCCCCGGCGTAGTGTAGTGCGCATGGCGTCCCTCTTGGGTGTGTATGGAACACCCACCACACACTCCGCCACTAGTGCCCGTCGGCAGCTGTTGCCGGCTGCCATTGCCGACACTCCACCGTCGAAAGCCAGGGCCGTCGCCTGCTCCGCCGCCGCGGCCCAAAGGCGGGAGATGGCCGTCGTGGCGGCAATCCCACTGCTAGCCACTGTGGCCATCACCCGCTCCGCCACCGCGGCCTGAAGGCTGGAGGTGGTGGTCGTGGCCGCCACCCCGTCGTCAGCCACCATGGCCGCCAGCCCACCATCGACCGCCAGGGTCATCACCCGCTCCGCCACCGTCGCCCGAAGGCGAGAGGCGGAGGTCGATGCTCGCACGTGCGACAGTGACCTTGCGTGCTACACCGAGTTCCTGCGGGAGGAGGAGGAGCGCCTCGTCGAGCATGCATAGAGCCTTACGGCTGCAGTGGCCGCGGCACACGCCACCTCAGAGGCGAGGAATCAGAAGATCTATGAGGAGAACCACCACTTCGAGAGGGGTCATCTGGAGCGGTAGAGGGCGTTCGAGGTGAGCGTCGCCGAAGCTGCATTAGCGGCAGGCACCGCTTTGCGGTTGCCCAGCTCGTCGGTAGGCTCCTCCTCCTCCGCCTCTTACTGAGCGCGCTTGGCAGAGGAGAGGCATCCGGAAGTAGTACAAAGCCCCTCCGCAGTAGTAGTATTATTTAGGGGCTATTTTGTTCAGTTCATCCGACTATAGATGTGGTGGAACTGTACAACGTACTTAAAATTAGCTAGTATATATAGTTGAACTAGCTATTTTAGTACGTGGTTGGCAACAATTGTGGAAAAGTTTGGTCGGTTCAGCTATCGAGTAGAATTATTTGTATAAATTAAGAATGACTGCTTAATCTATGAATGAAATCTATGCTTAATTACTGAATTTTAGTTGCAAAAATTAGATACTGCTAGTGATTTTTAGCTTCATATTTTGACAAATGGCTGTGTTACAAGGATTGACAAATCTTACCAAATTGTTTGTACGTGGTTGCACATGGGTCATCCAAAACAACCATTTGTGTTGAAGGGATACACCAATCCTATGTTGCTCTCACTTTGCATACGGGTGTTCTATCTAAAACGTTTGCGATAAAGAGCTACAGAAATCCGGCTCAGCACATTTTCTCTTGGCTTCCTGGAGAAGCTGTCGGTTTGCATACGGGTGTTCTAACTAAAATGTTTGCGATGAGTGTTTTATATTTAAAAAGCAAATTAAACTGCAGCTTGGGCGCCATTAATGGAGAGGATGCGAGCAAGGCGGGCGGCCATGGAAGTCAAAGGGCTCGCTTCCTAGTGAGCCTACGCAACGTACAGCTCGCACGCTTCCCGCACTCGAGGACAGCTTGCACGCCTCTCGGTTAGCCTGCGCACCAGACGGCACTCGCACACATCCCGTCCAGTCAAGGTCAAGCAGCTGTCCGCACGACACCTCCTACAACTATTAAAACCAAGACACGTGGCGTCACGTGAATGGTTAACAGAATTTTGGATTTACTAGAATTTAAAAACCAGGCATCTCAATGTTTTGCCGGCAATCAAAAGTGCATGGTGTTTAAAATTCATTCCCATTTCTTGCATGGGACCTAAGCACATGCATGTAGTTCAAATTTGAATTATGCACATAAATGCATTGAAAACTCAGTTAATGCATAAAAATGTCCAAACAAACCACAAAAAATCACAAAAATTCACACAACACTCCTGTTGTTCTATGTTGACACGAGAAAAAAATGAAATCAATAAGAGGCAATGGATATCGTTTCGTCCCCAAAGGTGGAACGTTCCCTACCGAAAACCATCATGCTTGTTGTGAGAAGCTCCAGTTTGTGAGAAGCATATATCCAAACCTGCCCCAAATGGGACAAAATTTGTACCATGGCATGTTGATGCCGCTCCATGATAGCATGCCATGTTTCATGAATTTCAGACGACTTTTAGATTTACTAGAATTTAAATACCAGGCATCTCAATGTTTCGCCGGCAATCAACGGTGCCCTCGTGTTTGAAATTCATTCCCATTTCTTGCATTGGACCTAAGCATGCACACAAGGTCACCAATTTGATTTTTCAACCAATTTATATGCACTGGAGTATGTGCATATAGTTCAAATTTGAATTTTGCATGTAAATGCATTGAAAACTCAGTTAATGCATAAAAATGTCCAAACGAACCCCGAAAAATCACAAAAATTCACACAACACTCCTGTTGTTCTATGTTGACACGAGAAAAAAATTTGAAAGCAATAAGAGGCAATGTATATCGTTTTGTCCCCAAAGGTAGGACGTTCTGTACCAAAAACTATCATGCTTGTTGTGAGGAGCTCCGGTTTTTGAGAAGCATATACCCAAACCTGCCCCAAATGGGACAAAATTTGTACCACGGCATGTTGATGCCGCTCCATGATAGCATGCCAAGTTTCAAGAATTTCCGACGAGTTTTGTATTTACTAGAATTTAAAAACCACGCATCCCCATGTTTTGCCGGCAATCAACGGTGCACTAGTGTTTGAAATTCATTCCCATTTCTTGTATGGGACCTAAGCATGCACCCCAGGACACAAATTTGATTTTTCAACCAATTTATATTTACTGGAGCATATGCATGTAGTTCAAATTTGAATTATGAACATAAATGCATTGAAAACCCAGTCAATGCATAAACATGTCCAAACGATCCCCGAAAAATCACAAAAATTCACACAACACTCCTGTTGTTCTTTTTTGACACATGAAAAAATTTTGAAAGCAATAAGAGGCAATGGATATCGTTTCATCCCCAAAGTAGGGACGTTCCCTACCGAAAACCATCATGCTTGTTGTGAGAAGCTCCAGTTTGTGAGAAGCATATACCCAAACCTGCGCCAAATGGGACAAAATTTGTACCACAACATGTTGATGCCGCTCCATGATATCATGCCAAGTTTAATGAATTTCAGACGAGTTTCAGATTTACTAGAATTTAAAAACCAGGCATCTCAATGTTTTGCTGGCAATCAACGGTGTCATGGTGTTTGAAATTCATTCCCACTTCTTGCAAGGGACCTAAGCATGCACCCAAGGACACATATTTGATTTTTCAACCAATTTATATGCACTAGAGCATGTGCATGTAGTTCAATTTGAATTATGCACATTAATGCATTGAAAACTCAGTTAATGCATAAACATGTCCAAACGAACCCCAAAAAATCACAAACATTCACACAAAACTCCCGTTGTTCTGTTTTGACACGAGAAAAAAGTTGAAAGCAATAAGAGGCAATGGATATCGTTTCATCCCCAAAGGTGGGACGTTCCCTACCGAAAACCATCATGCTTGTTGTGACAAGCTCTGGTTCGTGAGAAGCATATACCCAAACCTGCCCCAAATGGGACAAAATTTGTAACAGGGCATGTTCATGCCGCTCCATGATAGCATGCCAAGTTTCATGAATTTCAAACGAGTTTTGGATTTACTATAATTTAAAAACCAGGCATTTCAATGTTTTGCCGGCAATCAACGGTGCACTGGTGTTTGAAATTCATTCTCATTTCTTGCATGGGACCTAAGCATGCACCCAAGGACACATATTTGATTTTTCAACGAATTTATATGCACTGGAGCATGTGCATGTAGTTCAAATTTGAATTATGAACATAAATACATTGAAAACTCAGTTAATGCATAAACAAGTCCAAACGAACCCCGAAAAATCACAAAAATTCACACAACACTCCTGTTGTTCTTTTTTGACCCATGAAAAAATTTGAAAGCAATCAGAGGCAATGGATATCGTTTCATCCCCAAAGGAGGGACGTTCCCTACCGAAAACCATCATGCTCGTTGTGAGAAGCTCTGGTTTGTGAGAAGCATATACCCAAACCTGCCCCAAATGGGACCAAATTTGTACCACAACATGTTGATGCCGCTCCATGATAGCATGCCATGTTTAATGAATATCAGACGAGTTTCGGATTTACTAGAATTTAAAAACCAGGCATCTCAATGTTTTTCTGGCAATCAACGGTGCCATGGTGTTTGAAATTCATTCCCACTTCTTGCATGGGACCTAAGCATGCACCCAAGGACACATATTTGATTTTTCAACCAATTTATATGCACTAGAGCATGTGCATGTAGTTCAAATTTGAATTATGCGCATAAATGCATTGAAAACTCAGTAAATGCATAAAAATGTCCAAACGAACCCCCCAAAATCACAAAAATTCACACAACACTCCTGTTGTTCTATGTTGACACAAGAAAAAAAAATTGAAAGCAATAAGAGGCAATGTATATCGTTTCGTCCCCAAAGGTGGGACGTTCCCTACCGAAAACCATCATGCTTGTTGTGAGAAGCTGCGGTCTATGAGAAGCATATAACCAAACCTGCCCCAAATGGGACAAAATTTGTACTACGGCATGTTGATGCCGCTCCATGATAGCATGCCAAGATTCTTGAATTTCAGACGAGTTTTGGATTTAGTAGAATTTGAAAACCAGGCATCTCAATGTTTTACCGGCAATCAACGGTGCCCTGGTGTCTGAAATTCATTCCCATTTCTTGCATGGGACCTAAGCAAGCACCCAAGGACACATATTTGATTTTTCAACCAATTTATACGCATTGTAGCATGTGCATGTAGTTCAAATTTGAATTATGCACTTAAATGCATTGAAAACTCAGTTAATGCATAAACAAGTCCAAATGACCCGCACAGTATGACAAAAATTCACACAACAGTCCTGTTGTTCTATGTAAACACGAGAAAAAAAATTGAAAGCAATAAGAGGCAATGGATATCGTTTTGTCCCCAAAGGTGGGACGTTCCCTACCAAAAACCATCGTGCTTGTTGTGAGAAGCTGCGGTCTATGAGAAGCATATACCCAAAACTTCCCCAAGGGACAAAATTTGTACTACGGCATGTTGATGCCGCTCCATGATAGCATGCCAAGATTCTTGAATTTCAGACGAGTTTTGGATTTAGTAGAATTTGAAAACCAGGCATCTCAATGTTTTACCGGCAATCAACGGTGCCCTGGTGTCTGAAATTCATTCCCATTTCTTGCATGGGACCTAAGCAAGCACCCAAGGACACATATTTGATTTTTCAACCAATTTATACGCATTGTAGCATGTGCATGTAGTTCAAATTTGAATTATGCACTTAAATGCATTGAAAACTCAGTTAATGCATAAACAAGTCCAAATGACCCGCACAGTATGACAAAAATTCACACAACAGTCCTGTTGTTCTATGTAAACACGAGAAAAAAAATTGAAAGCAATAAGAGGCAATGGATATCGTTTTGTCCCCAAAGGTGGGACGTTCCCTACCAAAAACCATCGTGCTTGTTGTGAGAAGCTGCGGTCTATGAGAAGCATATACCCAAAACTTCCCCAAGGGACAAAATTTGTACTACGGCATGTTGATGCCGCTCCATGATAGCATGCCAAGATTCTTGAATTTCAGACGAGTTTTGGATTTAGTAGAATTTAAAAACCAGGCATCTCAATGTTTTGCCGGCAATCCACGGTGCCATGGTGTTTGAAATTCATTCCCACTTATTGCATGGGACCTAAGCATGAACCCAAGGACACATATTTGATTTTTCAACCAATTTATATGCACTGGAGCATGCGCATGTAGTTCAAATTTGAATTATGCACATAAATGCATTGAAAACGCAGTAAATGCATAAACATGTCCAAACGAATCCCAAAAAATCACAAACATTCACACAAAACTCCTGTTGTTCTATTTTGACACGAGAAAAAAATTGAAAGAAATAAGAGGCAATGGATATCGTTTCATCCCCAAAGGTGGGACGTTCCCTACCAAAAACCATCATGCTTGTTGTGAGAAGCTCTGGTTCGTGAGAAGCATATA
This sequence comes from Triticum urartu, assembly GCF_003073215.2. Lineage (NCBI taxonomy): Eukaryota > Viridiplantae > Streptophyta > Magnoliopsida > Poales > Poaceae > Triticum > Triticum urartu. The sequence continues at coordinate 264,353,801 of NC_053025.1, read as the reverse complement.
CCCAAACCTGCCCCAAATGGGACAAAATTTGTAACAGGGCATGTTGATGCCGCTCCATGATAGCATGCCAAGTTTCATGAATTTCAAACGAGTTTTGGATTTACTAGAATTTAAAAACCAGGCATCTCAATGTTTTGCCGGCAATCAATGGTGCATTGGCGTTTGAAATTCATTCTCATTTCTTGCATGGGACCTAAGCATGCACCCAAGGACACATATTTGATTTTTCAACCAATTTATATGCACTGGAGCATGTGCATGTAGTTGAAATTTGAATTATGCACATAAATGCTTTGAAAACTCAGTTAATGCATAAAAATGTCCAAACGAACCCCCCAAAATCACAAAAATTCACACAACACTCCTGTTGTTCTATGTTGACACAAGAAAAAAAATTGAAAGCAATAAGAGGCAATGTATATCATTTTGTCCCCAAAGGTGGGACGTTCCCTACCGAAAACCATCATGCTTGTTGTGAGAAGCTCCGGTTTGTGAGAAGCATATACCCAAACCTTCCCCAAATGGGACAAAATTTGTACCACGGCATGTTGATGCCGCTCCATGATAGCCTGCCAAGATTCATGAATTTTAGACGAGTTTTGGATTTAGTAGAATTTAAAAACGAGGCATCTCAATGTTTTACTGGCAATCAACGGTGCCCTGGTGTTTGAAATTCATTTCCATTTCTTCCATGGGACCTAAGTATGCACCCAAGGACACATATTTGACTTTTCAACCAATTTATATGCAATGGAGCATTTGCTTGTAGTTCAAATTTGAATTATGCACTTAAATGCATTAAAAACTCAATTAATGCATAAACAAGTCCAAACGACCCCCACAGAATCACAAAAATTCACACAACACTCCTGTTGTTATATGTTGACACGAGAAAAAAATTGAAAGCAATAAGAGGCAATGGATATCGTCTCGTCCCCAAAGGTGGGATGTTCCGTACCGAAAACCATCATGCTTGTTGTGAGAAGCTCCGGTTCGTGAGAAGCATATACCCAAACCTGCCCCAAATAGGACAAAATTTGTACCACGGCATGTTGATCCCGCTCCATGATAGCATGCCAAGTTTCATGAATTTTAGACGAGTTTCGGATTTAGTAGAATTTAAAAACGAGGCATCTCAATGTTTTGCTGGCAATCAATGGTGCCCTGGTGTATGAAATTCATTACCATATCTTGCATGGGACTTAAGCATGCACCCAAGGACACATATTTGATTTTTCAACCAATTTATATGCACTGGAGCATGTGCATGTAGTTCAAATTTGAATTATGCACATAAATGCATTGAAAGCTCAGTTAATGCATAAACATGTCCAACGAACCACGAAAAATCACAAAAATTCACACAACACTCCTGTTGTTCTATGTTGACACGAGAAAAAAATGAAATCAATAAGAGGCAATGGATATCGTTTCGTCCCCAAAGGTGGAACGTTCCCTACCGAAAACCATCATGCTTGTTGTGAGAAGCTCCAGTTTGTGAGAAGCATATACCCAAACCTGCCCCAAATGGGGAAAAATTGTAACAGGGCATGTTGATACCGCTCCATGATAGCATGCCAAGTTTCATGAATTTCAAAGGAGTTTTTGATTTACTAGAATTTAAAAACCAGGCATCTCAATGTTTTGCCGGCAATTAACGGTGCATTGGTGTTTGAAATTCATTCTCATTTCTTGCATGGGACCTAAGCATGCACCCAAGGACACATATTTGATTTTTCAACAAATTTATATGCACTGGAGCATGTGCATGTAGTTCAAATTTGAATTATGAACATAAATGCATTGAAAACTCAGTTAATGCATAAACATGTCCAAATGAACCCCGAAAAATCACAAAAATTCACACAACACTCCTGTTGTTCTATGTTGACACGAGAAAAAAATTAGAAAGCAATAAGAGGCAATGTATATCGTTTTGTCCCCAAAGGTAGGACGTTCTGTACCAAAAACTATCATGCTTGTTGTGAGAAGCTCCGGTTTTTGAGAAGCATATACCCAAACATGCCCCAAATGGGACAAAATTTGTACCACGGCATGTTGATGCCGCTCCATGATAGCATGCCAAGTTTCAAGAATTTCCGACGAGTTTTGTATTTACTAGAATTTAAAAACCACGCATCCCCATGTTTTGCCGGCAATCAACGGTGCACTAGTGTTTGAAATTCATTCCCATTTCTTGTATGGGACCTAAGCATGCACCCCAGGACACAAATTTGATTTTTCAACCAATTTATATTTACTGGAGCATCTGCATGTAGTTCAAATTTGAATCATGAACATAAATGCATTGAAAACCCAGTTAATGCATAAACATGTCCAAATGATCCCCGAAAAATCACAAAAATTCACACAACACTCCTGTTGTTCTTTTTTGACACGTGAAAATAATTTGAAAGCAATAAGAGGCAATGGATATCGTTTCATCCCCAAAGGAGGGACGTTCCCTACTGAAAACCATCATGCTCGTTGTGAGAAGCTCTGGTTTGTGAGAAGCATATACCCAAACCTGCCCCAAATGGGACAAAATTTGTACCACAACATGTTGATGCCGCTCCATGATAGCATGCCAAGTTTAATGAATTTCAGACGAGTTTCAGATTTACTAGAATTTAAAAACCAGGCATCTCAATGTTTTGCTGGCAATCAACGGTGTCATGGTGTTTGAAATTCATTCCCACTTCTTGCAAGGGACCTAAGCATGCACCCAAGGACACATATTTGATTTTTCAACCAATTTATATGCACTGGAGCATGTGCATGTAGTTCAATTTGAATTATACACATTAATGCATCGAAAACTCAGTTAATGCATAAACACTTCCAAACGAACCCAAAAATTCACACAAAACTCCTGTTGTTCTATTTTGACACGAGAAAAAAAAATTGAAAGTAATAAGAGGCAATGGATATCGCTTCATCCCCAAAGGAGGGACGTTCAGTACCGAAAACCATCATGCTTGTTGTGAGAAGCTACGGTTTGTGAGAAGCATATACCCAAACCTACCCCAAATGGGACAAAATTTGTACCACAGCATGTTCATGCCGCTCCATGATAGCATGCCAAGTTTAATGAATTTCAGACGAGTTTCAGATTTACTAGAATTTAAAAACCAGGCATCTCAATGTTTTGCTGGCAATCAACGGTGCCATGGTGTTTGAAATTCATTCCCACTTCTTGCATGGGACCTAAGCATGAACCCAAGGACACATATTTGATTTTTCAACCAATTTATATGCACTGGAGCATGTGCATGTAGTTCAAATTTGAATTATGCACATAAATGCATTGAAAATTCAGTTGATGCATAAAAATGTCCAAACGAACCCCCGAAAATCACAAAAATTCACACAACACTCCTGTTGTTCTATGTTGACACAAGAAAAAAAATTGAAAGCAATAAGAGGCAATGTATATCATTTCGTCCCCAAAGGTGGGACGTTCCCTACCGAAAACCATCATGCTTGTTGTGAGAAGCTCCGGTTTGTGAGAAGCATATACCCAAACCTTCCCCAAATGGGACAAAATTTGTACCACGGCATGTTGATGCCGCTCCATGATAGCATGCCAAGATTCATGAATTTTAGACGAGTTTTGGATTTAGTAGAATTTAAAAACGAGGCATCTCAATGTTTTACTGGCAATCAACGGTGCCCTGGTGTTTGAAATTCATTGCCATTTCTTGCATGGGACCTAAGTATGCACCCAAGGACACATATTTGACTTTTCAACCAATTTATATGCACTGGAGCATTTGCTTGTAATTCAAATTTGAATTATGCACATAAATGCATTGAAAACTCAGTTAATGCATAAACATGTCCAACGAACCCCGAAAAATCACAAAAATTCACACAACACTCCTGTTGTTCTATATTGACACGAGAAAAAAATTGAAAGCAATAAGAGGCAATGGATATCGTTTTGTCCCCAAAGGTGGGACGTTCCCTACCGAAAACCGTCATGCTTGTTGTGAGAAGCTCTGGTTCGTGAGAAGCATATACCCAAACCTGCCCCAAATGGGGCAAAAATTGTAACAGGGCATGTTGATACCGCTCCATGATAGCATGCCAAGTTTCATGAATTTCGAACGAGTTTTGGATTTACAAGAATTTAAAAACCAGGCATCTCAATGTTTTGCCGGCAATCAACGGTGCATTGGTGTTTGAAATTCATTCTCATTTCTTGCATGGGACCTAAGCATGCACCCAAGGACACATATTTGATTTTTCAACCAATTTATATGCACTGGAGCATGTGCATGTAGTTCAAATTTGAATTATGCACATAAATGCATTGAAAACTCAGTTAATGCATAAAAATGTCCAAACGAACCCCCCAAAATCTCAAAAATTCACACAACACTCCTGTTGTTCTATGTTGACACAAGAAAAAAATTTAAAGCAATAAGAGGCAATGTATATCGTTTTGTCCCCAAAGGTGGGACGTTCCCTATCGAAAACCATCATGCTTGCTGTGAGAAGCTCTGGTTCGTGAGAAGCATATACCCAAACCTGCCCCAAATGGGACAAAATTTGTAACAGGGCATGTTGATGCCACTCCATGATAGCATGCCAAGATTCATGAATTTCAGACGAGTTTTTGATTTACTAGAATTTAAAAACTAGGCATCTCAATGTTTTGCCGGCAATCAATGGTGCCCAGGTGTTTGAAATTCATTCCCATTTCTTGCATGGGACCTAAGCATGCACCCAAGGACACATATTTGATTTTTCAACAAATTTATATGCACTTGAGCATGTGCATGTAGTTCAAATTTGAATTGTGCACTTAAATGCATTGAAAACTCAGATAATGCATAAACAAGTCCAAACGACCGCCACAGAATCACAAAAATTCACAGAACACTCCTGTTGTTCTATGTTGACATGAGAAAAAAATTGAAAGCAATAAGAGGCAATGGATATCGTTTCATCCCCAAAGGTGGGACGTTCCCTACAAAACCATCACGCTTGTTGTGAGAAACTCTGGTTCGTGAGAAGCATCTACCCAAACCTGCCCCAAATGGGACAAAATTTGCACCACGGCATGTTGATACCGCTCCATGATAGCATGCCAAGTTTCATGAATTTCACACGAGTTTTGGATTTACTAGAATTTTAAAACCAGGCATCTCAATGTTTTGCCGGCAATCAACGATGCACTGGTGTTTGAAATTCATTCTCATTTCTATCATGGGACCTAAGCATGCACCCAATGACACATATTTGATTTTTCAACCAATTTATATGCACTGGAGCATGTGCATGTAGTTCAAATTAGAATTATACACATAAATGCATTGAAAACTAAGTTAATGCATAAACAAGTCCAAACGAACCCCCCAAAATCACAAAAATTCACACAACACTCCTGTTGTTCTATGTTGACATGAGAAAAAAAATTGAAAGCAATAAGAGGCAATGTATATCATTTCGTCCCCAAAGGTGGGACGTTCCCTACAGAAAACCATCATGCTTGTTGTGAGAAGCTCCGGTTTGTGAGAAGAATATACCCAAACCTGCCCCAAATGGGACAAAATTTGTAGCACGACATGTTGATGCCGCTCCATGATAGCATGCCAAGTTTCATGAATTTCAGACGAGTTTCGGATTTACCAGAATTCAAAAACCAGGCATCTCATTGTTTTGCCGGCAATCAACGATGCCCTGGTGTTTGAAATTCATTCCCATTTCTTGCATGGGACTTAAGCATGCACCCAAGGACACAAATTTGATTTTTCAACCAATTTATATTTACTACAGCATGTGCATGTAGTTCAAATTTGAATTATGTACATAAATGCATTGAAAACCCGGTTAATGCATAAACATGTCCAAACGAACACCGAAAAATCACAAAAATTCACACAACACTTCTGTTGTTCTTTTTTGACACAAAAAATATTTGAAAGTAATAAGAGGCAATGGATATCGTTTCATCCCCAAAGGTGGAACGTTCCCTACCGAAAACCATCATGCTTGTTGTGAGAAGCTCCGGTTTGTGAGAAGCATATACCCAAACCTGCCCCAAATGGGACAAAATTTCTACCACAGCATGTTGATGCCGCTCCATGATAGCATGCCAAGTTTAATGAATTTCAGACGACTTTTGGATTTACTAGAATTTAAAAACCAAGCATCTCAATGTTTTGCTGGCAATCAACAGTGCCCTAGTGTTTGAAATTCATTCCCATTTCTTGCATGGGACCTAAGCATGCACCCAAGGACACATATTTGATTTTTCAACCAATTTATATGCACTGGAGCATGTGCATGCAGTTCAAATTTGAATTATGCACTTAAATGCATTGAAAACTCAGTTAATGCATAAACAAGTCCAAACGACCGCCACAGAATCACAAATATTCATAGAACACTCCTGTTGTTCTATGTTGACATGAGAAAAAAATTGAAAGCAATAAGAAGCAATGGATATCGTTTCGTCCCCAAAGGTGGGACATTCCCTACCGAAAACCATCATGCTTGTTGTGGGAAGCTCCGGTTTGTGAGAAGTATATAATCAAACCTGCCCCAAATGGGACAAAATTTGTACCACGGCATGTTGATGCCGCTCCATGATAGCATGCCAAGTTTCATGAATTTCAGACGAGTTTTGGATTTACTAGAATTCAAAAACCAGGCATCTTAATGTTTTGCCGGCAATCAACGGTGCCCTGGTGTTTGAAATTCATTCCCATTTCTTGCATGGGACCTAAGCATGCACCCAAGGACACATATTTGATTTTTCAACCAATTTATATGCACTGGAGCATGTGCATGTAGTTCAAATTTTAATTATGCACATAAATGCATTGAAAACTCAGTTAATGCATAAACAAGTCCGAACGAACCCCCCAGAATCACAAAAATTCACACAACACTACTGTTGTTCTATGTTGACATGAGAAAAAAATTGAAAGCAATAAGAGGCAATGGATATCGTTTCGTCCCCAAAGGTGGGACGTTCCCTACCGAAAACCATCATGCTTGTTGTGAGAAGCTCCGATTTGTGAGAAGCATATACCCAAACCTGCCCCAAATGGGAAAAAATTTGTACCACAGCATGTTGATGCCGCTCCATGATAGCATGCCAAGTTTCATGAATTTCAGACAAGTTTTGGATTTACTAGAATTTAAAAACCAGGCATCTCAATGTTTTGCCGGTAATCAACGGTGCCCTGGTGTTTGAAATTCATTCCCATTTCTTGCATGGGACTTAAGCATGCACCCAAGGACACATATTTGATTTTTCAACTAATTTATATGCACTGGAGCATGTGCATGTAGTTCAAATTTGAGTTATACACACAAATGCATTGAAAACTTAGTTAATGCATCAAAATATCCAAACGAACCCCGAAAAATCACAAAAATTCACAGAACACTCTTGTTGTTCTATGTTGACACGAGAAAAAATTTAGAAAGCAATAAGAGGCAATGGATATAGTTTTGTCCCCAAATGTTGGACTTCCCTACCAAAAACCATCATGCTTGTTGTGAGAAGCTCTGGTTTGTGAGAGGCATATACCCAAACCAGCCCCAAATGGGACAAAATTTGTACCACGGCATGTTGATGCTGCTCCAGGATAGCATGCCAAGTTTCATGAATTTAAGATGAGTTTTGGATTTACTAGAATTTAAAAACCAGCCATGTCAATGTTTTGCCGGCAGTCAACGGTGCCCTGGTGTTTGAAATTCATTCCCATTTCTTGCATGGGACTTAAGCATGCACCCAAGGACACATATTTGATTTTTCAACCAATTTATATGAACTAGAGCATGTGCATGTAGTTCAAATTTGAATTATGCACATAAATGCATTGAAAACTCAGTTAATGCATAAACAAGTCGAAACGAACCCACCAGAATCACAAAAATTCACACAACAATCCTGTTGTTCTATGTTGACATGTCAAAAAAATTGAAAGCAATAAGAGGCAATGGATATCGTTTCATCCCCAAAGGTGGGACGTTCCCTACCGAAAACCATCATAATTGTTGTGAGAAGCTTCGGTTTGTGAGAAGCATATACCCAAACCTACCCCAAATGGGACAAAATTTGTACCACGGCATGTTGATGCCGATCCATGATAGCATGCCAAGTTTCATGAATTTCAGACGAGTTTTGGATTTACTAGAATTTAAAAACCAGGCATCTCAATGTTTTGCCGGCAATCAACGGTGCCCTGGTATTTGAAATTCATTCTCATTTCTTGCATGGGACCAAAGCATGCACCCAAGGACACATATTTGATTTTTCAACCAATTTATATGCACTCGAGCATGTGCATGTAGTTCAAATTTGAATTATGCACATAAATGCATTGAAAACTCAGTAATGCATAAACAAGTCCAAACGAACCCACCAGAATCACAAAAATTCACACAAGACTCCTGTTGTTCTGTGTTGACATGAGAAAAAAAATTGAAAGCAATAAGAGGCAATGGATATCGTTTCATCCCCAAAGGTGGGACGTTCCCTACCGAAAACCATCATGCTTGTGGTGAGAAGCTCCGGTTTGTGAGAAGCATACACCCAAACCTGCCCCAAATGGGACAAAATTTGTACCACGGCATGTTGATGCCACTCCATGATAGCATGCCAAGTTTCATGAGTTTCAGACGAGTTTTGGATTTACTAGAATTTAAAAACCAGGCATCTCAATGTTTTGCCGGCAATCAACGGTGCCCTGGTGTTTGAAATTCATTCCCATTTCTTGCATGGGACTTAAGCATGCACCCAAGGACACATATTTGATTTTTCAACCAGTTTATATGCACTGGAGCATGTGCATGTAGTTCGAATTTGAATTATTCACTTAAATGCATTGAAAACTCAGTTAACGCATAAACAAGTCCAAACGACCCCCACAGAATCACAAAAATTCACAGAAAACTCCTGTTGTTCTATGTTGACACGAGAAAAAAAATTGAAAGCAATAAGAGGCAATGGATATCATTTCGTCCGCAAAGGTGGGACGTTCCCTACCGAAAACCATCATGCTTGTTGTGAGAAGCTCCGGTTTGTGAGAAGCATATACCCAAACCTGCCCCAAATGGGACAAAATTTGTACCACGGCATGTTGATCCCGCTCCATGATTGCATGCCAAGTTTCATGAATTTCAGACGAGTTTCATATTTACTCGAATTTAAAAACCAGGCATCTCATTGTTTTGATGGAAACCAATGATGACCCACAAGTATAGGGGATCTATCATAGTCCTTTTGATAAGTAAGAGTGTCGAACCCAACAAGGAGCAGAAGGAAATGATAAGCGGTTTTCAGCAAGGTATTCTCTGCAAGTACTGAAATAAGTGGTAACAGATAGTTTTGTGATAAGATAGATTGTAACGAGCAACAAGTAACAAAAGTAAATAAAGTGCAGCAAAGTGGCCCAATCCTTTTGTAGCAAAGGACAATCCAGAACAAACTCTTATAATAGGAAAAGAACTCCCGAGGACACATGGGAATATCGTCAAGCTAGTTTTCATCACGTTCATATGATTTGCGTTCGATACTTTGATAATTTGATATGTGGGTGGACCGGTGCTTGGGTGTTGTTCTTACTTGAACAAGCATCCCACTTATGATTAACCTCTATTGCAAGCATCCGCAACTACAACAAAAGTTTTAAGGTAAACCTAACCATAGCATGAAACATGTGGATCCAAATCAGCCCCTTACAAAGCAACGCATAAACTAGGGTTTAAGCTTCTGTCACTCTAGCAACCCATCATCTACTTATTACTTCCCAATGCCTACCTCTAGGCCCAAATAATGGTGAAGTGTTATGTAGTCTACGTTCACATAACACCACTAGAGGCTAGACAACATACATCTTATCAAAATATCAAACGAATACCAAATTCACATGACAACTCATAGCAAGACTTCTCCCTTGTCCTCAGGAACAAATGTAATTACTCACAAAGCATATTCATGTTCATAATCAGAGGGGTAATAATATGCATATAGGATCTGAACATATGATCTTCCACCAAATAAACCAATTAGCATCAACTACAAGGAGTAATCAACACTACTAGCAACCTACTAGCACCAATCCCGGACTTGAGACAAGAATTGGATACAAGAGATGAACTAGGGTTTGGAGATGAGATGGTGCTGGTGAAGGTGTTGATGGAGATTGCCCTCTCCCGATGAGAGGAGCGTTGGTGATGACGATGGTGATGATTTCCCCCTCCGGGAGGGAAGTATCCCCGGCAGAATAGCTCTGCTGGAGCTCTAGATTAGATCCGCCAAGGTTCCGCCTCATGGCGGTGGAGTTTTGTCCCGAAAAGTTCCTTCTTATTTTTTTCTCATCGATAGACCTCATATAGGAGAAGATGGACGTCGGAGAGCCACCAGGGGGGCCATGAGGTAGGGGGGCGCGCCCTAGGGGGGGCGCCCCCACCCTCGTGAGAAGGGTGTGGGCCCCCTGGCCTTCATCTTTTGCGAGGATTTTTCTTTATTTGTTTTAAGATGTTCCGTGGAGTTTCAGGACTTTTGGAGTTGCGCAGAATAGGTCTCTAATATTTTCTCCTTTTCCAGCCCAGAATTCCAGCTGCCGGCATTCTCCCTCTTTATCTAAACCTTGTAAAATAAGAGAAAATAGCCATAAGTATTGTGACATAAAGTGAAATAACAGTCCATAATGCAATAAATATCGATATAACAGCATGATGCAAAATGGATGTATCAACTCCCCCAAGCTTAGACCTCGCTTGTCCTCAAGCGAAAAGCCGATAACAATAAATATGTCCTCATGTTTAGAGGTAGAGGCGTCGATAAAAATAAAATACGGACATGAAGGCATCATGATTATTCTTATAACAGCAACATATATAGATTTTGTCATATGATTACTTATGTTCAAGTGATGATGTATTCACAATGCAAAAGTATAAATCATAAACCTTATTGGGCTCCGACAAACTATAATCTCAGTCATTGAAGCAATTGCAATTTATCATAACATCGGAAAGAGTCTATGTCAGAGCTAAAAAGCAAGTCCACATACTCAACTATCATTTAGTCCTTCATAACTACTAACACTCATGCAATACTTGTGGTTACGGAGGTTTAATCGGACACAAAGAAAGATAGGGGCTTATAGTTTTGCCCCACAACCTTTTACTTCAAGGGTAATGTCAACAATAATGGTCATGCTCCCCTACATCCAATTACATATATATAGCATGTTCTTTCCAACATGCTGAGCTTGTCAAAGGATAAAATGAAAAAGAAAAGGTTAAGATCACCATGACTCTTGCATAAGGTAGAAGATAATAATAAAGGATAGGCCCTTCGCAGAGGGAAGCAGAGGTTGCCATGCGCTTTTATGGTTGGATATATAAAATCTCAATGCGAAAGAACGTCACTTTATATTGCCACTTGTGATATGAACCTTTATTATGCAGTCTGTCGCTTTTATTACTTCCACATCACAAGATCGTATAAAGCTTATTTCTCCCACACCAATCAATCATACATATTTAGAGCAATTTTTATTGCTTTGCACCGATGACAACTTACTTGAAGGATCTTACTCAATCCATAGGTAGATATGGTGGACTCTCATGGCAAAACTGGTTTAGGGATATTTGGAAGCACAAGTAGTATTTCTACTTGGTGCTGAGAATTTGGTTAGCATGAGGGGGAAAGGCAAGCTCAACAAGTTAGAGGATCCATGACAACATACTTTATCTCAGATATAAGAAAGACATAACTCATTACGTTGTCTTCCTTGTCCAACATCAACTCTTTAGCATGTCATATTTTAATGAGTGCTCACAATCATAAAAGATGTCAATGATAATATATCTATATGTGAAAACCTCTCTTTCCTTATTACTTCCTATTAATTGCAACAATGACCAAAGCTATGTCTGCCAACTCCCAAAAACTTTTAATCATCATACTCTTTCTATGTGAAGTCATTACTCTCAATAAGATCAATATGAACTTTTTGTTTCTTTTTATTCTTTTCTTATTTTCTTTTATTCACCCAAGATCATGGCAAAATAATCAAGCCCTTGACTCAACACTAATCTTTATTATATATAGCTCACGGACTCGATTACATAGAGAGATCATAAAGCAAAACTCAAAACTAGATCATGACATAAACTTTATTCTACTAGATCAAGATACTACTAATAGGATCGAACGAAGAAAAACGGTAAAGGTAGGAGTTGTGATTGTGATACGATACCGGGGCACCTCCCCCAAGCTTGGCAGTTGCCAAGGGGAGTGCCCATACCCATGTGATTATATCTCCTTTGTCGGTGAAGAAGGTGGTGGTGATGTTGGCTTAGTTGATGGCTTAGGCTTCTCCCTTAATTTGCGCTTGAGGACGGCATTTTGATCCCTCAGATCATCAATTTCCCACTCCAGGGTTAATATCTTTTTGCATAGGTCCTGCTTATTTTCCTACAAGAGATGAAAAGGGATAAACTCGAACTTGGGTTTCTTCACCCTATCAGGGAGACTTGACTTTTTGAACTCCACGTGCATGTCCCCAGGTTGAGGTAATGGTGCTTCATCTTCATCTAAGCTCGTCTCCTCCTTCCTCTTGGGTTCATAGTCCTCTTCTTCCTCTGTGGTCCATCCATCGTGTTCCACATCTCCATAGACCTTGGGATTTGCTAAGTAATCATCCACATAGCTTTCTCCTTCCGAATCCTGGGAAGACATGTTGATTTAATCTGCAACAGGACAGCTCGAAACGAAAAACAGAGGAGGTTTGTGTGATACGGGAGTTAAAACCTTCGGGAGAATATATAATGAATTTTTACTGAACAAAATACGTAACATGCAAGAAAACGGAGTCCGGAAGGCACACGAGGTAGGGGGCGCGCCCACCACCCTCGTGGGGCCCTTGTGTCCTTCCCGGACTTCTACTTATTTTCCTATTTTTCTAAATATTTCAAAACGGAGAAATATTGCCTTAAAAACTGTTTTGGAGTCGGTTTACTTACCGTACCACATACCTATACCTTTTCGGAGTCTGAAACGTTCCGGAAAGTGTCCCTTATGTATTCCTCCGGGGTTACGGTTTCAATAATATTGGTTTCAACATTTATGGGATTACCTGAGATATAATGTTTAATTCTTTGACCGTTTACCACCTTCGGATTTGTGTCGTCGAAGTTGTTGATTTTTATGGCACCGGAACGATAGACCTCCTCGATAACGTAGGGGCCTTCCCATTTAGAGAGAAGTTTTCCTGCAATAAATCTTAAACGAGAGTTGTATAGCAATACATAATCACCTACATTAAACTCACGCTTTTGTATCCTTTTGTCATGCCAACTTTTAACTTTTTCTTTAAACAACTTGGCATTTTCATAAGCTTGGGTTCTCCATTCATCAAGTGAGCTAATATCAAATAACCTCTTCTCACCGGCAAGTTTAAAATCATAGTTAAGCTCTTTAATAGCCCAATATGCCTTGTATTCTAGTTCGAGAGGTAAGTGACATGCTTTTCCGTAAACCATTTTATATGGAGACATACCCATAGGATTTTTATATGCAGTTCTATAAGCCCATAATGCATCATCAAGTTTCTTAGACCAATTCTTTCTAGACCTATTAACAGTCTTTTGCAAAATTAATTTGAGCTCTCTATTGCTCAACTCTACTTGACCACTAGACTGTGGGTGACAAGGGGATGCAATTCTATGATTAACATCATATTTAGCAAGCATTTTACGGAAGGCACCATGAATAAAGTGTGAACCAACATCAGTCTTTAAATATCTAGGGACTCTAAACCTCGGGAAAATAACTTCTTTAAGCATTTTAATAGAAGTGTTATGATCAGCACTACTAGTTGGAATAGCTTCTACCCACTTAGTAACGTAATCAAAAGCAACTAAAATATGTGTGTATCCATTAGAGGCAGGAAAAGGTCCCATATAATCAAAACCCCAAACATCAAACGGTTCAATAACAAGAGAATAATTCATAGGCATTTCTTGACATCTACTAATATTACCAATTCTTTGAAATTCATCACAAGACAAGACAAACTTACGGGCATCCTTGAAGAGAGTAGTCCAATAAAAACTAGATTGCAATACCTTATGTGCAGTTCTATCTCCAGCGTGGTGTCCTCCATAAGACTCAGAATGACACTTGCATAGGATCTGTTCCTGTTCATGCTCAGGTACACAACGTCTAATAACACCATCTACTCCTTCTTTATAAAGATGTGGGTCATCCCAAAAGTAATGTCTCAAGTCATAGAAAAACTTTTTCTTTTGCTGGTATGTGAAACTAGGTGGTATAAACTTAGCAACAATATAATTAGCATAATCAGCATACCATGGAGTACTACGAGAAGTACTTATAACATTTAAATGTTCATCAGGAAAGTCATCATTAATAGGTAGTGGGTCATCAAGAACATTCTCTAACCTAGACAAGTTGTCTGCAATGGGGTTCTCTGTTCCCTTTCTATCAACAATATTCAAATCAAATTCTTGTAGCAAGAGAACCCATCTAATAAGTCTAGGTTTGGCATCTTTCTTTTCCATAAGATATTTAATAGCAGCATGATCAGTGTGAATAGTTACTTTAGAATCAACAATATAAGATATGAACTTATCACAAGCAAATACAACTGCTAAAAGCTCTTTTTCAGTAGTAGCATAATTTCTTTGAGCATTGTCTAGAGTCTTACTAGCATAATGAATAACATTTAATTTCTTACCAACTCTTTGCCCTAGAACAGCACCTACAACATAATCACTAGCATCACACATAATTTTAAAGGGTAAATTCCAATCAGGTGGCTGAACAACAGGTGCAGAGACTAATGCTTTCTTAAGTATTTCAAATGCTTCTACACAATCATCATCAAAGACAAATGGGTATATCTTTTTGCAATAAATTAGTCAGAGGCCGAGAAATTTTTGAGGAGTCATTAATGAACCTCCTATAAAATCCGGCGTGACCAAGGAAACTTCTTATACCTTTGATGTCCTTGGGACATGGCATCTTTTCAATAGCACCAACCTTGGCTTTATCAACTTCAATACCTCTTTCAGAAACTTTGTGCCCCAAGACAATACCTTCATTAACCATAAAGTGGCACTTTTCCCAATTCAAGACAAGATTAGTTTCTTCACATCTCTGCAAAACTCGATCAAGATTGCTCAAGCAATCATCAAAAGAGGAACCATAGACGGAAAAGTCGTCCATGAAAACCTCACAAATCTTTTCACAGAAGTCAGAGAATATAGCCATCATGCGTCTTTGAAAGGTAGCAGGTGCATTACCTAAACCAAAAGGCATACGTCTATAAGCAAAAGTACCAAAAGGGCATGTAAAAGTAGTCTTTGATTGATCTCTAGGTGACACAGGTATTTGAGAGAAACCAGAATAACCATCTAGAAAGCAATAGTGTGTATGTTTGCATAATCTTTCTAGCATTTGATCAATAAAAGGTAAGGGGTAATGATCTTTCTTAGTAGCTTTATTTAATTTGTGGAAATCAATTACCATCCTATAACCTGTGATAATTCTTTGTGGAATCAATTCATCTTTATCATTAGGAACAACAGTAATACCTCCCTTCTTAGGGACACAATGGACAGGACTTACCCACTCACTATGAGCAACAGGATAGATTATACCTGCCTCCAGAAGTTTGAGTATTTCTTTTCTTACCACTTCGAACTGGTTTGGCATCTGCTTCCAAATTTATTTTATGCTCACATAGAGTGGGACTAATGCCCTTAAGATCATCAAGAGTATATCCAATAGCAGCACGATGCTTCTTCAGAGTTTTCAATAATCTTTCTTCTTCATGCTCTGAAAGTTTAGCACTAATAATAACAGGATATATCTTCTTTTCATCAAGATAAGCATATTTAAGATTATCAGGTAGAGATTCAAGCTCAAACACGGGATCACCCTTAGGTGGAGGAGGATCCCCTAGGATTTCAACAGGAAAATTGTGTTATAGCATAGGTTCTTCTTTAAAGAATACTTCATCTATTTCCCTTCTTTCATTCATGAACATATCATTTTCATGGTCTAGAAAATAGTGTTCTAAAGGATCACTAGGAGGTACGGCAATAGAAGCAAGACCAATAATTTCATCCTTACTAGGTAATTCTTCCTCATGATGTTGTTTACTAAATTTAGAGAAATTAAACTCATGAACCATATCATCCAAGCCAACAGTAACAACATTCTTTATGCAATCTATGGTAGCATTGACAGTATTAAGAAGGGTCTACCAAATATAATGGGACAAAAGCTATCTTGTGGGGAACCAAGAACAAGAAAATCAGCAGGATATTTAGTTTTCCCACACAAGACTTCAACATCTCTAACAATTCCCATTGCTGAAATAGTATCTCTATTGGCAAGTCTAATTGTGACATCAATATCTTCTAATTCAGCAGATGCGATTTCATTCTTAATTTATTCATATAAAGTATGCGGTATAAAACTAGCACTAGCACCCATATCACATAAGCCATGATAACAATGATCTCCTATTTTAACAGAAATAACAGGCACGCCTACCACAGGTCTATGTTTATCTTTATCACAAGGTTTAGCAATTCTAGCAGTTTCACCTTCGAGCTGGATAACATGCCCATCAATATTATCAGACAAGAGATCTTTAACAATAGCAATATTAGGTTCTACTTTAACTTGATCAGGAGGTGTATAAGTTCTAATATTGCTTTTACAAACAACAGTTGAAGCTTTAGCATGATCCTTCATTCTAACAGGGAAAGGTGGTTTCTCAACATAAGAAGTAGGAACAATAGGATCATTATAAGTGACAGTCTTTTCTTCAACTTTAATAGGTGCAGCTACTTTTACTTCTATGGGAGGATGATATTTAAACCACTTCTCCTTAGGGAGATCAACATAAGTAGCAAAAGATTCACAAAAAGAAGCTACTATCTCAGAGTCAAGACCATATTTAGTGCTAAACTTACGGAAAATATCGATATCCATAAAATATTTAACACAATCAAACTTAGGTGTCATACCTGACTCCTTACCTTCGTCGAGGTCCCAATCTTCAGAGTTGCATTTAATTCTATCCAATAAATTCCATCTGAATTCAATAGTCTTCATCATAAAAGAGCCAGCACAAGAAGTATCGAGCATGGTGCGATTGTTTTCAGGAAGCCGAGCATAAAAACATTGCATAATTATTTCTCTCGAGAGCTCATGATTGGGGCTTGAATATAACATTGATTTAAGCATCCCCCAAGATTGAGCGATGCTTTCTCCTTCGCGAGGCCAGAAATTATATATATAATTGCGATCACGATGAACAAGATGCATAGGTAATACTTTTGATGAAATTCCAACTTCAATCTTTTATAGTCCCATGATCTCATATCATCACATAGCCTATACCATATCAATGCGTCTCCCTTCAAAGATAAAGGGAAGACCTTCTTCTTAGAAACATCATCGGGTATACCTGCAAGCTTAAATAATCCACAAACTTCATCCACATATATTAAGTGCTCATCAGGATGCTTTGTTCCATCTCCTGTAAAAGGGTTAGCTAGCAGTTTTTCCATCATACCCGAAGGAAATTCAAAAGGAGTTTCATTTTCAATAGGTTCAGTAGGTTGAGGAGCAACTCTTTGCTCTACTGGACGGGGTGAAGATACCCCGAACAAGCCCCTCAGAGAATTACTTTCCATAGTAACAAGTGACAGTAAATTTCAGCACACTATATAAATTTTTCATTACCAAATTCCACCTACCAAAGGCGCTACACTCCCCGGCAACGTCCCAGAAAAGAGTCTTGATGACCCACAAGTATAGGGTATCTATCGTAGTCCTTTCGATAAGTAAGAGTGTCGAACCCAACGAGGAGCAGAAGGAAATGATAAGCGGTTTTCAGCAAGGTATTCTCTGCAAGTACTGAAATAAGTGGTAACAGATAGTTTTGTGATAAGATAGATTGTAACGAGCAACAAGTAACAAAAGTAAATAAAGTGCAGCAAAGTGGCCCAATCCTTTTGTAGCAAAGGACAAGCCGGAACAAACTCTTATAATAGGAAAAGAACTCCCCAGGACACATGGGAATATCGTCAAGCTAGTTTTCATCACGTTCATATGATTCGCGTTCGATACTTTGATAATTTGATATGTGGGTGGACCGGTGCTTGGGTGTTGTTCTTACTTGAAAAAGAATCCCACTTATGATTAACCTCTATTGCAAGCATCCGCAACTACAACAAAAGTATTAAGGTAAACCTAACCATAGCATGAAACATATGGGTCCAAATCAGCCCCTTACGAAGCAACGCATAAACTAGGGTTTAAGCTTCTGTCACTCTAGCAACCCATCATCTACTTATTACTTCCCAATGCCTTCCTCTAGGCCCAAATAATGGTGAAGTGTTATGTAGTCGACATTCACATAACACCACTAGAGGCTAGACAACATACATCTTATCAAAATATCAAACGAATACCAAATTCACATGACTACTCTTAGCAAGACTTCTCCCTTGTCCCCGGGAACAAACGTAATTACTCACAAAGCATATTCATGTTCATAATCAGAGGGGTAATAATATGCATATAGGATCTGAACATATGATCTTCCACCAAATAAACCAATTAGCATCAACTACAAGGAGTAATTAACACTACTAGCAACCTACTAGCACCAATCCCGGACTTTGAGACAAGAATTGGATACGAGAGATGAACTAGGGTTTGGAGATGAGATGGTGCGGGTGAACATGTTGATGGAGATTGCCCTCTCCCGATGAGAGGAGCATTGGTGATGATGATGGTGATGATTTCCCCCTCCGGGAGGGAAGTATCCCCGGCAGAACAGCTCTGCCGGAGCTCTAGATTGGATCCGCCTCGTGGCGGCGGAGTTTCGTCTTGAAAAGTTCCTTCTTATTTTTTTCTCATCGAAAGACCTCATATAGGAGAAGATGGATGTCGGAGAGCCACCAGGGGGCCCACGAGGTAGGGGGCGCGCCCTAGGGGGGGGCGCCCCCACCCTCGTGAGAAGGGTGTGGGCCCCCTGGCCTTCATCTTTTGCTAGGATTTTTCTTTATTTATTTTAAGACGTTACGTGGAGTTTTAGGACTTTGGGAGTTGCGCAGAATAGGTCTCTAATATTTACTCCTTTTCCAGCCCAGAATTCCAGCTGCCGGCATTCTCCCTCTTTATGTAAACCTTGTAAAATAAGAGAAAATAGCCATAAGTATTGTTACATAAAGTGAAATAACAGTCCATAATGCAATAAATATCGATATAAAAGCATGATGCAAAAATGGACGTATCAATCAACGGTGCCCCGGTGTTTGAAATTCATTCCCATTTCTTGCATGGGACTTAAGCATGCACCCAAGGACACATATTTGATTTTTCAACCAATTTATATGCACTGGAGCATGTGAATGTAGTTCAAATTTGAATTATGCACTTAAATGAATTGAAAACTCAGTTAATGCATAAACAAGTCGAAACGACCCCCACAGAATCACAAAAATTCACACAACACTCCTGTTGTTCTATGTTGACACGAGAAAAAAATTGAAAGCAACAAGAGGCAATGGATATCGTTTCGTCCCCAAATGTGGGACGTTCCCTACCGAAAACCATCATGCTTGTTGTGAGAAACTCCGGTTTGTGAGAAGCATATACCCAAGCATGCCCCAAATGGGACAATAAGAGGCAATGTATATCGTTTCATCCCCAAAGGTGGGACGTTCCCTACCAAAAACCATCATGCTTGTTGTGAGAAGCTCCGGTTTGTGAGAAGCATATACCCAAACCTGCCCCAAATGGGACAAAATTTGTACCATGGCATGTTGATGCTGCTCCATGATAGCATGCCAAGTTTCATGAAATTCAGACGAGTTTTGGATTTACTAGAATTTAAAAACCAGGCATCTCAATGTTTTGCCAGCAATCAACGATGCCCTGGTGTTTGAAATTCATTCCCATTTCTTGCATGGGACCTAAGCATGCACCCAAGGACACATATTTGATTTTTCAACCAATTTATATGCACTGGAGCATGTGCATGTAGTTCAAATTTGAATTATCCACATAAATTTTTTGAAAACTAAGTTAATGCATAAATAAGTCCAAACGAACCCCCAGAATCACAAAAATTCACACAACACTCTTGTTGTTCTATGTTGACATGAGAAAAAAATGAAAGCAATAAGAGGCAATGGATATCGT
>NC_053025.1:264321298-264332568 GCF_003073215.2 Triticum urartu | reverse complement strand
TAGGGTCAGCGCTACGCACGGCCGCCAACACATAACCTACAAACACCAGAAACTAGTTGCAACTCCTGGACAGAGGACGAGATGGGTCAGTAAGTCGAGCAGGGTCGTATTTCAGGGCCCAATGTGTGGTAGTAACTGAATCTTAAATCACCCATACAGATCTCAGTTCTTATGGACGGTGTCAATGAAACAACCCACCATGTACTCCTACATGGCCTCTCATCGATACCTTTACCAAAACATGTTCAACACATCCCTCACACAACCGAGATAATCATATCACTCTTGCTCACCACCCAGATGAACCAGACCTGACACAACTCTAAGCATAGCAGGCATAGCAAGGTAGGAATCACATACATGGCTCAATCAACTCCTACACATGCTAGTGGGTTTCATCTAGTTACTGTGGCAATGACAGGTCATGCAGAGGATAAGGGTTCAACTACCGTAGCACACAGCAGTTTGAATCGCGTTGTCTTAATGCAGTAAACAAGAGCAGAAGCGAGAACATGGGTTGTATCGGAATGATCAATGGGTTGCTTGCCTGTTGTAGAGGTAGTAGGGTACTTCCCTTCAGACGGATACTCGGGGTTATCCTCGGAGGCAGAACCTACCACGAAAGACACACCGAAACATAATCAACACATGGCAATATGCAAGAATATGATGCATGCTATGACATGGCAAGATGAAGGTGTCTTGGCCTAATGCAAGCTAAAACAGAAGGGGATGAACTCATTTGAATCAAAGATTCAAATATTAGCCCATTAAACATGGCCTTATTAGTGCATTACCCTATTCTGCTTAAAAAACAAGGTTAACTTGTTTTGTCATGCATGAAACCATTGCAAATGGATAGATTGAATTTTTCTAATCATTTTTCATATATAAATCTTTGCATTTGGAGCGATGGTTGATTTTCTATGATTTTTAGAAGTTTTGACTATTTTCTGGAATTTCCTATTAAAGAATAAATCCAGTAATTGAATTAATGTGTCAGCACTGCATCACTGTGACGTCAGCAGGTCAAAGGCACCAGCCCAGGTCAAACCTGACTGGTGGGCCCTCTCTGCCAGTGACTCAACTAGTTAACAGTGTTAAATTAACTCTAATTAACTGTCAGTGGGGCCTGGGCCCACATGTCAGTGAGAGAGAGTTAGTTAACGAGGTCATTAACCTCTAACAGAGTGATTAGCTCTAATTAAAACTAATCTAATTTGGTTAGGAGCCGGCCCCACATATCAGTGTCTCAGGCGGAGTCAAACTGGGGTCAAACCCCTGGTCAGCACGGTCAATCCCGCCGGCATTGAGTTGCCGGCGAGGCCGAGACGGCAGAGAGCTTCGGAAATCGCCCACAGGCGACCAAATCGACCGCGGTTTGGTCCTACGCGTAGCTGGGGCTCGCGCGCATCTAGTGGGGCAAGTGGGAGGAGCTGGGGTGGAGCGAGCTCGCCGGAATCGAGCTCGTGGTGGCAGCCGGAGCTCGACCGTTGGTGGTTTTGCTGCTGCAGCGAGCTAGCGGGGAAACGGACGCTCTAGCGAGGCGCTACGAGGTGCGGGGAGTGCGTTAGGCACCCGCGCCTGACCAAATGGTCACCGGAGTGACGCCGGCGTCGAGCTCGCGCGGCGGCGTGCTACGGTGAGCAAGGGGGTGGCGTCTACGGCGAGCAAACGAAGCAGAGAAGAGGGGGGGTTCGGTGGAGGAGCTCACGACGGTTGCAGAATGCGTCTCAGCGGGCTCGGGGGAGGTCAGACGTCGTCGGGGCATTGCCGGCGATCTCGGCGGATCGAGGAAGAAGAAGGCGTCGGGGAGGTGCTTGGAGGCGTCCGGCGTCGCGTGAGTCGACGAGGAGGTCGAGGACGGCAGCGCGGAGCTAATGGGCTTGTCGGAGAAGCGAGGGGGTGGCTCTGGTGACAACTACGGCGAACGGCGGTGAGGATCGCACTCGGCCATCACGGGAGAGGGTGAGGGAGACGAGGGGGAGAGAGGGGAGGAGTGCAGGGAGGTGCTGGGCGTCTCCGTGGCGCTCAGATGGGGACAAAGTGGAAGCAGGAGGTGGCCGCGGGAGCACGCGCCAGCGACACGCCTCTGCCTACTGGCAGAGGTGGGTGAAGACTGGCACAGGCCAGGTGGGCTGGGCCAGCACAGGTGAGGCCAGGTGGGTGTTTTCTTTTTCTATTTTTCTGCAACTGTTGGGCTTTATTAAAAATACTAAAACGTTTCCAAAAATCTTGAAAATAATTGTGGGCTCTGCTTAGAATATTTCCAAGAGCCCACACTTATTTCCAGAATTATTTGAGCATTTAAATTATTTTATAGCATTTAAATGCCCAAAATCAAATACTTATGATTTAATTCAATGACCTTCTGTTGACCTAGAAAATTGTGCACCAATTTTGCCAGAGGTTCTAACCCAAGACAAAGAGAGTGAACTTTTTAGAAGGGCATTTCAGGTTCATTGAAAATAATTTTAGTAAACCCTAGTTGTTTCCAGGGGGGTGCTGGGGGTTCTTTCTTCCCCATTTCAAATTTAAGAGGAATTTAAACATGATGCACACTCTAATGCTTGAACTAACTAGGGTGTGACAACTCACCCCCACTCAAAAGAATCTCGTCCCGAGATTTAGGATCCTCCGGAAAGAAGGTGGGGTACTCGAGTCGAAGACGATCCTCCCTTTCCCAAGTGGCTTCTTTCTCGGAATGGTGTGACCATTGAACCTTGAGAAACTTGATATTATGACGTCGAGTGGTACGCTCAGCTTGATCAAGGATACGAACGGGATATTCCCGATATGAGAGGTTTTCTTGTAGATCAAGCGTTTCGTGGTCCACTCCACGGGTAGGATCCACGAAGCAGCGCCTGAGTTGAGAAACGTGGAAGACATCGTGAACTCTAGAAAGATGCGGAGGTAGTTCCAATTGGTAGGCAACTTCTCTTCGTTTGGCAAGAATGCGAAAGGGTCCAATGTAACGAGGAGCCAATTTGCCTTTGATACCGAAACGATGGGTTCCCTTTAACGGAGTAACCCGAAGGTAAGACTTCTCGCCGACTTCATAAGTCATAGGCTTATGTTTACGATCATAATGACTCTTTTGACGAGATTGGGCTGTTTTCAATTTCTCACGAATAACGCGAACCTGTTCTTCTGCTTGCTGAATCATATCCGGGCCAAAGAGTTGTCTTTCCCCGGTTTCTGACCAGTTAAGAGGCGTTCGACATTTTCGTCCATAGAGAACTTCGAAAGGAGCCTTGCCCAAGCTAGCATGATAACTATTGTTGTAAGCAAACTCCGCGAATGGAAGGCATTTCTCCCAACCCATTCCGAACAAGATGGCAGAGGCTCGGAGCATATCTTCCAGAATTTGATTGACTCGCTCTACTTGACCACTTGATTGAGGATGGAAGGCGGTGCTAAAGGAGAGACGAGTTCCCATAGCATTTTGGAAACTTTCCCAAAATCGAGAGGTGAAAAGACTGCCACGGTCTGAGTTAATTTCCAATGGAACACCAAGAAGAGACACTATTCGGGAGATGTATAAGTCGGCTAGCTGGCTAGCGGTGATACTCTCACGAACAGGTAGAAAGTGGGCTACTTTGGAAAGACGGCCGATCATGACGAAGATGTCATTATTCCCTCTTTTGGTCCTGGGAAACCCAGTGATGAAATCCATACCGATTTTATCCCATTTCCACTCGGGAATAGCCAAAGGTTGAAGGGTGCCAGCAGGCCGTTGATGCTCTGCTTTAACATGACGACAGACGTCGCAACTAGCAATGTATTGAGCGATTTCTCTTTTCATCCTAGTCCACCAAAACCTCTGGCGTAGGTCTTGATACATTTTAGTACTACCGGGATGAATGGTGAGAGGGGATTCATGAGCTTCCTTAAGGATCAACTGGCGTAGATGTTGTTTCTTGGGAACCACCAAACGGTTCTCAAAGAAGACAACACCCCGCTTATCCATGGAAAAACATTTAGCAACTCCGCTAGCAATGTTTTCCTTAATCCGGGATATGCCCTTATCACGCTTCTGGGAAGCTATGATTTGATCCATAAGGGTAGGTTTCGCCACCAGGGTGGATAGAAACCCTCGAGGAACAATGTGAAGATTAAGCTTACGAAATTCCTCATGGAGAAGTGGTTGACTTTGTTGTAACATCAGGTTGTTACAATAGGACTTACGACTTAGTGCATCAGCCATGACATTGGCTTTGCCAGGGGTGTAAGTTATTCCTAAGTCGTAATCCGAGATCAACTCGACCCAACGTCTTTGCCTGAGATTCAAATCTGGTTGGGTGAAGATATATTTCAAACTTTGGTGATCGATGAAGATCTCACAACGGTTACCAAGGAGGTAATGTCACCAAGTTTTAAGTGCATGGACTACAGCTGCAAGCTCTAGATCATGTGTGGGATAATTTTCCTCATGTGGATGTAATTGCCGTGAAGCATAGGCAATTACCTGACGATCTTGCATGAGTATGCAACCTAGTCCTTGTCGCGAGGCGTCGCAATAGATAATAAAGTCCTTGGAGAAATCTGGTGGTACCAGTACGGGAGCAGATGTCAGGCGTCTTTTCACTTCCTGAAAGCTGAACTCGCACTGTGGAGTCCACTCGAACTTTTTATCTTTCTTAAGGAGTTCAGTTAGAGGTTTAGCAACCTTGGAGAAATTCTTGACGAAGCGGCGGCAATAGCTCGCTAAGCCAAGGAAGCTCCGAACTTGCTTGACCGTCTCAGGTGGAGTCCAATCAAGGATGGCTTGAACTCGCTCGGGATTGACAGCAATACCCTTACCAGAGATTACATGGCCTAGATAGGTCACTTCTGGCAACCAGAATTCACACTTGGAGAATTTGGCATAGAGGCGATGCTCTCGAAGTTTCATCAATACCAGCCTTAGATGTTCGGCATGTTCCTCTTCATTCTTGGAGTAGATGAGTATGTCATCAAGGTATACTACGATGAATTTATCCAAATACTCCATAAAGACCGAGTTCATTAACCGGGAGAAGGTAGCTGGGGCATTGGTTAAACCGAAGGACATAACGGTGTACTCGTATTGGCCATAACGAGTAACAAAGGCCGTTTTGGGAATGTCCTCGTTTCTGATTTTGATCTGATGGTAGCCTAACCTCAAATCCATCTTGGAAAAGACTGAGGACCCAGCGAGCTGATCATACAGATCGTTGATCCTAGGAAGCGGATACTTGTTCTTGATGGTGACCAAGTTGACAGGTCGGTAATCTACAACCATTCGATCTGTTCCATCCTTCTTCTTGACGAAGAGGACGGGGCAAGCCCAAGGAGAGGAACTAGGACGGATGAAACCCTTTTTCAAGGACTCATCGAGTTGGTTCTTAAGCTCGGCTAGTTCTAAGGGTGCCATCTTGTAGGGTCTCCTAGAAATTGGAACGGTTCCTGGAACAAGGTCTATCACAAACTCGACATCCCTGTCAGGTGGAACACCTGGCAGTTCTTCTGGGAAGACATCCGGAAAGTCTCGGACTACCGGAACATCCTTAAGGTCTGGAAGGGGGTTGGCATTTAGGGAGTAAAGTTGGCGCTTGGCCACTCGAGTTAAGACATTGACTGTCTTGCCCGATGGGTGAGTAAGTTGAACGGTTCTAGTGGCACAATCAATCTTAGCATAATGGGCTGACATCCAGTCCATTCCCAAGATGATGTTTATGTCCGAGGACTTGAGAGCTATTAAGGACGCAAGGAAGACAAGTCTATCGACAAGAATTTCGTTCCCATGGCTTACCCTAGAGGTTTGCCATTTGGAACCCGGAGTTTGAATTACCATGGAAGTGGGCATGTCACAGAATGTCGTGTTATGCAATCGAGCATAGTTCTAGGATATGAATGAATGAGATGCTCCAGTATCGAAAAGAACAGATGCCGGATGGCAGTTAACAAGGAGCGTACCAAGGACGACGTTAGGATCCTCATGAGCCTCCTCGGCTGAAGCATAGTTGACATGGCCACGGGCAGTGGTGACCGGCTTGGCGTAGAATGTCTTCCCCGCTGGCTTACCACGGCCAACGGACTTTCCAGTTTGATTGGGGTTGTTGTTCTGGGGACACTCCCGGCTATAGTGACCCGGCTCTCCACACTTGAAGCATGTCACAACATTGGGGCGTGGAGCAGCATTAGCAGCGGGGCCGCCATAGGGCTTGGGCGGTGCAAACTGCTAGTTGGGACGAGGCGCCTCAAAGGATGGCCTCGGGATGAACCTGGGTGGCAGTGCCGTGCTTAGGATCCACACCCGGCACTTCTGAGCTCCAGAGCCGGATGAAGAGCCAAAATCACGGGAGTGCTTGTGTGAAGCATCATAATCAGTCTGGCCTGTCTCAGCACTGATGGCTTTGTTGACCAACTTCTGAAAGGAGGTGCACTCGTGCAGACGAAGATCGCGGCGAAGCTCAGGGCTAAGTCCCTTGCGGAACCTTGCCTGCTTCTTAGCGTCAGTAGATACCTCTTCAGGGGCATAACGTGCCAGATTCCCAAATTCATGACTATATGCATCCACAGTCAGTCTTCCTTGGGTGAAATTGCAGAACTCCTCCCTCTTGCGATCCATGAGACCTTTCGGAATGTGATGCTCATGGAAAGCCTCACTGAATTCAGCCCAAGTAGTGATTTGGCCGACCGGGCGCATAGCTTCAAAGTTTTCCCACCAGAGGCTAGCAGGGCCTTCGAGATGGTAGGCAGCGTAGGTAACCTTGTCGGCTTCGGCTACGTTGGCAGAACATAGCTTGTGGGTGATGCTGCGAAGCCAGTCATCCGCGTCGAGGGGCTCGACGGAATGGTTAAACTTTGATGGGTACAGCTTGATAAAATCATTGATTGACACCAAATCATTTCGCGGATGGCGTGCAGTGTTCTGCTCAATCCGCTCCAGCAGGCGGTTAGTCTCATGCTTGTTTCTTTCCGCCTCCAGCATCACTTCGGCCAGGGAAGGCGGGTGAGGTAGATTTTCACCCCTAGCTGCACTGGCTTCCCCCTGCTCCGGGGCAGCAGGGTTGCTGCGGGTGTTGACCATCCTAGGAGAAAACAAGACAACGGTTTAGATAAGGATGGCTCAAACTTAGCAAGGAAGTGCAGAATGTAATCGATAACACGGAATGCAGAGATGTTCATCCGTATTTCATGGTAATATAGAACTGCCATATATATACCAACGGTCATACACATCATACATAGTTTAGTACAAGCCCAGGCTACAATACAACTATGATGAAAGACGTTACATCTCATTGGTGGCATTCCAAGCTCCTATACATTATTTTTCTACACCTCCGGAATTGATTACACACAAAGTCATATTCCACAAGTCACGCAGGACAGTGAAGATACAACTATTACAATACTAGTGGTACTACTACTAAGTCAGACAGCTCCGTAGTAGTCCTCATAGAAGTCACCTCCATAGCCTGGAAGTTCAACGTGATCATCCGGGAATAGACGGTCCTGAGGAGCTTGTGGACCATAGGGGCTAGGATGAGGTCTTGGACCAACAAACGGTGGCCTGTGGGGACCACTGGGTGGGGTGATGCCTCCCACATCACGCCAATCCACCATGTCTGGCAGAGCAGATCTCACAGGATACAGATCCCTTGTATCCATACATCCAGCTTGCACCGCAGGTGCAAACCGAGTCAATGTGGCCCAATGATCAGCATGAGTATTGAAAAGCTCCAACCTCAAGGCCCGATTCTCTCGGTCCTTATCTTCGAGCATCTCGGCAGTGGTACGAGTTAATGAGTCCTCCTGAGTGGAGTCAGCATAGATAGCCTAAAGATACCCTTGCGTTCCCGGAAGTGAAGCTGGCATGTAAAGGAAGTCGGTGTTCCGAAGCAGGCCAGTCCGGACTCGCATGATGGTCATCATGGAATAGGCAACATCCTGCACAGCCATCTCAACAGTAACCCCGAGTCCATAGGAACAGTGAAGGGGCTCGGTAGATCCAGGATAAGAAGGAAATATCCTGACGGTGCAGAAATATTGGCTTTGATTAAAGTCTCGGAACTGCTCTTCGACAGTGTATTCGGGATACCAACGGTAACCCGTCTCGATCATTACCCGGACTAACATAGCAGTATGACTGGGCACGTCGAGGCACCGGGTCAGGCGAACCACTTGGTTTTGAGCACGGTTGGCCATCTGAAAGCACAACCACAATGCAAAGACATTAGGATTTCTAGGGAAAATTGGACATCATAACAGCTGTAAATGCTCAGAAAAAGATTTGAGACATCCACAACAGTTTGCAATACCACTCAACAACATCATATCAAGGTTCTGATTCAATTAGCAACATACTAAAAGTAGTAGAAACTGTACTGAGGCTTGTAACAACAATCCTATAAGCTACTATGGATTAGTAACACGTGAACCTGATAGAAGAAGAGAGCCTAGTCCTTAACCCACGTTGAATGAGAAGAGAATGACTCAGATCAGAGGGCATAAGGTAAAGGAGTAAAAGAGCCTTACGTTCCCTCCCACAATCAATTACCCTACATATAACTAAAGAATTTCTAGACTCGACATCGACCAGTTTGGCTCAACGAACCTACAGGCAGCCCGGCTCTGATGCCAACGCTGTCAGGACCCCGATTCCAAGTCACATCGATCTAGCCGGTAACACCTCATATCACTTTGCGGCCTCACGCACGGTATCCCACGGGTGTCGCCTTACCATGGCCCGGGACCGTTTGCGCCTTTTGGCTCATGTATATGATAGTGTCGCTAGCATCCATATGACAGAGAACCCGGGCCGACATGGCTAGTCATGAACCCAAAGCGGCACAGACCTATGGAGACAGGCATACATGAATCACATCGAGCATGTCGGTCATCAGCGAGTGATTCCGAGCTGTAGCACTGGGCTAACAGGACTCCGGGGAAACCCGGGCTGTAGCAGGCTAGGCAGGACTCCGGATGTCACCACGTGACATTTCCCCGAAGGGACAGACATAGGAACGACGTGAATCACATGCCGACCAGTCAAGTGTCCTGAGCAGTAGTGCTGGGCTAGCAGGACTCCGGTGAACCGGGCTGTAGCGGACTACTATAGCTCGAGGAACACTAGACTACATTTCCCCATAAGAAAGGCTGCCAAGGGTAAACAACTAGATTGTCGGATCCCACTCATACCAAGCATTTCAATCATACACACAATATGCCCGATATGAGTACATACAACATGGCATCACAACAAAACTCTACAACTCAAGTACTTTATTTAAAGGCTCCAGAGAGCCATACATAACATGTTCATACAGATAGGGGTCACATGACCCGACACTCAAGTTATACAATCATACAAGCATAAGCGGAAGCAGCTAGTCTGAGTACAGACACTAGAAAGAAAGAAGGCTTCTCGAAGCCTGTCTATCTACATAGGGCCCTCCATGGCCAGGATCACCACCTGGGTGGCTAGTCACTCGTCGACATCAAGGTCTACATAAAACCCATCGGAGGGGGCGGTGTTGTCGTCTGAAAACAATAAATAAGCAAACATGAGTACAAGGTACTCAACAAGTCTTACATCAGAACCTACTATATATGCTCATTCTCAAGAAGGTGGTGGGGTTATTGCAGCAAGCCAGCTTTGACTCTTGGCTAAGCTATCCTACGGAACTCCACTAGTAAAATAGTTTTCGCACACGAGTCCACTACTCACCAACACAATACTCCACCGGGGATCCTCCCTCGTCATCCTACGAGAGGGCCATCCTCAGTACTCACACTTAACTTGAGTCTTTTAGTAGTATCCATTAACTTGTCTATGAACTGTATAGGCAACCAAGTAGTCCTTTACCGCGGACGCGGCTATTCGAATAGTTTTATACCCTGCAGGGGTGTACTTTGTCACACATGTTTCCACCACTTAGCGTCTGCACACGACATGTGCTCGGCAAACTTCAAGCGAAAACCGACGTGGGTGTAGACCATGACCTGACTAACCTCACAAGTCTCTAGTCCAGGTTTATCGCCTATTCAGGTTCCATCTGCAAGGAAATCCGGCCGGGGTGTCCTCAATGGCCCCAAACAATGTGTGCAGGGTTCCCGAGACACCAAACGGGCGACTCGGTACACCGTTCCACGGTGTATCTACCGCATCATAGCCCACCCCTAGGGTCAGCGCTACGCACGGCCGCCAACACATAACCTACAAACACCAGAAACTAGTTGCAACTCCTGGACAGAGGACGAGATGGGTCAGTAAGTCGAGCGGGGTCGTATTTCAGGGCCCAATGTGTGGTAGTAACTGAATCTTAAATCACCCATACAGATCTCAGTTCTTATGGACGGTGTCAATGAAACAACCCACCATGTACTCCTACATGGCCTCTCATCGATACCTTTACCAAAACATGTTCAACACATCCCTCACACTACCGAGATAATCATATCACTCTAGCTCACCACCCAGATGAACCAGACCTGACACAACTCTAAGCATAGCAGGCATAGCAAGGTAGGAATCACATACATGGCTCAATCAACTCCTACACATGCTAGTGGGTTTCATCTAGTTACTGTGGCAATGACAGGTCATGCAGAGGATAAGGGTTCAACTACCGTAGCACACAGCAGTTTGAATCGCGTTGTCTTAATGCAGTAAACAAGAGCAGAAGCGAGAACATGGGTTGTATCGGAATGATCAATGGGTTGCTTGCCTGTTGTAGAGGTAGTAGGGTACTTCCCTTCAGACGGATACTCGGGGTTATCCTCGGAGGCAGAACCTACCACGAAAGACACACCGAAACATAATCAACACATGGCAATATGCAAGAATATGATGCATGCTATGACATGGCAAGATGAAGGTGTCTTGGCCTAATGCAAGCTAAAACAGAAGGGGATGAACTCATTTGAATCAAAGATTCAAATATTAGCCCATTAAACATGGCCTTATTAGTGCATTACCCTATTCTGCTTAAAAAACAAGGTTAACTTGTTTTGTCATGCATGAAACCATTGCAAATGGATAGATTGAATTTTTCTAATCATTTTTCATATATAAATCTTTGCATTTGGAGCGATGGTTGATTTTCTATGATTTTTAGAAGTTTTGACTATTTTCTGGAATTTCCTATTAAAGAATAAATCCAGTAATTGAATTAATGTGTCAGCACTGCATCACTGTGATGTCAGCAGGTCAAAGGCACCAGCCCAGGTCAAACCTGACTGGTGGGCCCTCTCTGCCAGTGACTCAACTAGTTAACAGTGTTAAATTAACTCTAATTAAC
>NC_053025.1:264292360-264320298 GCF_003073215.2 Triticum urartu | reverse complement strand
AGTGTGACTTGTTGTGCTTCCTGGATGCGTTCTCACGATATCACCAGATCAAGATGGCAGTAGAACATGGGGAGAAGATGGCCTTCCTGACCCCGTGTGGGGTGTACTGCTACACTTGCATGCCTTTCAGACTGCGCAATGCAGGCGCAACCTTCCAGTGGCTCATGCACATCGCCTTGGGTCGGCAGCTCGGGAGGAACGCTGAAGCCTATGTCGACGACATCATGGTGAAGTATCGGGAGGCGAGGACCTTGATCCGAGACCTGGAGGAAACCTTTGAAAGTCTCCGCCAGGCGCACTTGCGGCTCAACCCGGAGAAGTGCATGTTTGGCATCCCTTTCGGCAAGCCGCCGGGCTTCCTTGTGTCCCACCGGGGGATCGAGGCCAACCCGGAGAAGGTCAAGGCCATTGAAGACATGAGTCCACCGCAAACCCTCAAGGAAATGCACAAGCTTGCTAGACGGGTGACTGCGTTGGGACGCTTTATTTACAAGCTAGGGAGAGCGATCCCTACCCTTCTTCAAGCTGATGAAGAAGAAGGGCCCATTCGAGTGAACCACGAAGGCTGACCGAGAATTTCAATACCCCAAGAGATACCTGACTAGCCGCCCAGTGATGGTGGCCCCACGACCTCTCGAGCCCCTAGTGCTATATCTTGCCACCACTCCCTACTCTGCCAGCGCGGCTCTAGTGGAAGTTCAGGAAGAACACCAAGCCAAGAGTGCATCGCGCCAAGCTACACCCCTAGCAAAGACGATGCAAGACCAAGAGGGCGCCACAAGTGCCGCCGCAACAACATCGAAAGACGCAAGCCTCATCAGCACGCCTACCCTCGTCGAGCACCCGGTATACTTCGTCAGCACGGTGTTGCGGGACGCCTGAGCACGGTACCCCATGCCTCAGAAGCTCCTACTCATACTCCTGGTGGCCTCACGAAAGCTGCGGCACTACTTTCAAGGCCACCCCATCAAGGTCGTCTTAGCCTACCCATTGGAGAGAGTGCTCAGGAGCCCCAACTCTGCTGGAAGCGTCGCTGAGTGGAACATCGAGTTGCAAGCATTCCAGTTGGAGTTCAGCACTACCAGGGTCATCAAGGGAGCCACACTCGCTGATTTTGTGGTAGAATGGACATACGCCCTGGCGCTTGAAGTAGGCAAAGATCGGTCCCTCTCGCCGGGAAGTGTGCCGCCTGACGACTGGGTCATGTATTTCGATGGTGCCTTCGCACACCAGGGCGCGGGGGCTGGAGCGGTGCTCATCTCACCCACTCAGGAAAAGCTCTACTACGCTGTGCAGCTCTGCTTTCAGTAGGGCGAGAAGGTCTCCAACAACATCACAGAGCACGAAGGCCTCATAGCTGGCCTGAAAGCTGCGACAGCTCTAGGGGTGAAGCGCCTCACCGTTAGGGGTGACTCACAGCTCCTCGTCAACTTCTCCAACAAGGTGTACGAGCCGAAGGACGAGCACATGGAAGCATACCTCACGGAGGTGCGCAAGATGGAGAAGCAATTCCTGGGCCTGGAGTTGTAGCACGTGCCCCGTGGCACCAACAAGGAAGCTGACGACATAGCCAGAAGAGCATACAAGCGACAGCCCCAAGAGCTTGGCGTCTTCGAGGAGCAGCTCTTCAAGCTATCAGCAAGACCACCGCTTTCAAGAACAGCTCAGCTTCAGGCGGAACTCCCGCGGCCGCCTGCCACAGGAGCCCCGGCCTGTGGCCCGACCTTGGGAGCATGCCTACTCTTGGCGCTCGAGCCCCAGGAGGGATGCTGGACCAAGGAATTCAAGGAATACCTAATGCAAGGGACGTTGCCCGAGAAGGAGGTGGACGCGGAGCGCGTGGCCCAGCAGGCCACAACATACTGCATTTGGGACGGTGAGTTATACAGGAAGTGGCCAAATGACGTTTCACTGTGGTGTATCTCCAGGGAATAAGGGAAAGAGCTGATAGCCGACATACACTGTGGGGACTGCGGGCACCATTCTTCGTCGCGAACCCTCGTCGACAAGGCATTCCGCAGCGGATTCTACTGGCCTACGGTGCTAAATGACGCAGCTGAGCTAGTGAAGTCCTTCGAGGCCTGCCAATTCCACGCCAAGAAGATCCATCAGCCGGCTCAGGGCCTCCAGACCATTCCACTCTCGTGGCCGTTCACAGTGTGTGGGCTAGATATCCTTGGCCCGTTCCCTCGGGCGCCTGGGGGCTATCGATACCTCTACGTCGCCATCGACAAGTTCACTAAGTGGGCGGAAGTTGAAGCCATCCACACCATCCCAGCTGGCTCTGCGGTCAAGTTCATCAAGGGCCTCATGAGCTGTTTTGGGGTCTCCAACCGCATCATCACCGATAATGGCTCAGAGTTCACTAGTAATCTCTTCAAGTCATATTGTGCTAACCTTGGAACGCAGATCTGCTACGCTTTGGTAGCGCACCCCAGGAGCAATGGCCAGGTCGAACGTGCCAACGTGGAGGTCCTGAGAGGGCTTAAGACCAGGACCTTCAAGAAGAAGCTCGAGGCTGCGGCAGGGGCTGGCACGATGAGCTCCAGTCTGTGCTATGGTCCATCCGCACCACTGCCACCAAGCCAACAGGCGAGACCCCATTCTCCCCGGTCCTAGTGTTATGGAGCATAAGCGTGTTCAGCAAGACACCAGCGGGCGCTGCGGCGGTACCACTACCGCAGTGTCCGCTCCAGGACGCTCGAGGTGGGTGACCTCGTCCTGAGGCGGGTCCTCTCTAGGGAAGGGCTGCATAAGCTCTCACCTATGTGGAGGGCCCATTCAAGGCGTCCATGTCTCTAGGCCTGGCGCCGCGCGCCTGGAGGCACAGGACGGGGTACCCATCCAGAACGCCTGGAACATTCAACACCTCCGAAAGTTCTACGCCTGAAGAAAGGCCCAACGCCTGTGAAGAAGGCCCAGCGCCTGTGAAGAAAGGCCCAGCGCCTGTGAAGAAGGCCCAGCGCCTGTGAAGATCACCTCCCGTGACACTCTCACGTAATAACGAGTGGGGCTATACACGCCCCGGAGTCTCAGGAGTGCCACCCTTGGGCCTCGGGGGATCCCTCCCATGTCTTAGTGGCAGCACTTAGCTCCGCGATGGTGAGAAGACATCAAAGACTAGACTAGGTGTCGGACGCGGCTTTTCATTTGCTTTCCGAAGTTGGCTCGCCTCTCTTTAATTGAAATTTACTTTCTCGTGTCTCTTGCTGGTCCCGCCTTTTCGCTTTCTGCCTCTGTTCCTACCTTCATTTATTTGGTCGACCTGTACTCTCTCTCGCGTTCCTCGCGAGGGTTCTGAACAGGTACCTTCATGAGCTTCCTTCCTCTGTTTTTCACGAGGTATCCTCGTTCGAGTACCCTCGTTGGAGTCCACAAGCTGGCGCCCCTCCCTCTCTCAATCCGTGCGCCTTGGTAATGCGATACGAAGCGCTGGGCAAGGCCAGCAGTGCTGCGACCAAGCCTCGGAGAACGATAAACCTGTTGACAAATTTTTTGCAGTTCCTAAGCGCCTATCAGGTCAAGGAAACCTCGACAGGCACCAGGGAGCAAGAAAGCGCCTTGTGAGGAGGAGGCTACTCCGAGCAAGTTAAGTTAAGTTATCCCTACACAAAATGACGATGTTGCGACACAGCACAAGAGCAACAAACATAGCATAGTGATTGAGATCATAGTTCGATACATGCCCCTCTAGGGCCCATTCTGGTTCCTTTTTGATGTAGGAAGGAAAGGAAGAACAAAATAAAAGCGGCGTCTGCCCCTACAGCGGTTCACGAGGGCAGGCTTACGGCGCCGTCCTGAGCTCAGCCGGACCCCTCCTCGCACTTCACGGAGGCTCGGCGACGAGACGACCCACTACCACACTCAAAGCAGGCGCGACAGCAGGTCGTAACCGCTGCTACCGGGGCTGTCGCTGGAGGAAGAGCCGCCGTAGCTGGACAAGACATGGTCGGCCCCAAGGGCGGTTCACCCTCGTCCTCATCACGACCATCACCAAGGCCGAGCACCTCCTCGCCATCGTTGAGTTCGGGGCAGCAATCGGCACGGCGACCATCTTCCCCAAACACCCTCATGTAGAGGGTCGCGTCACCGTCATACTTGAAGTGGAGGGTGCACCGCCTGCCCAGGCCGCGTGCGCGGGCAAACGTCTGCCAGCCACGGGCAAAGGCTATGTTTCCTGCAACGGAGACCTCGACTGCGACCCAAGAAGCCCTGCTGCAGCACCCATCGGCTTGCAGCCAGAGTCCGCCTGGACCAGAGGCTGGCAACTCGTCGGCAAAGAAACGCGAGAGCTGAAGCCAGTTGCCGGCCGGGTTCTCCGACCAGATGACGAACTCCGGCAACACCTCCGCTGAGTGGAAGCACGACCGGGGAGGCCGCACGACCACGACACGTCTCCCTTCATCGACAAGACCGCCCCGACCAGAGTGGCCCCTGCCACGCGAAGCGGCACCGCCACAGGTGCGCAGGGCCGCGGCGGGGGTCGTGGTGTGCTTGTGGGGACGGCCGCGTCCACGCTTGGGTGCCGGAGTCGGGCCCCTCGTGAGGGGCCTTCCCTTTCTCCGCGGCGGAGAACCTCTTCGACGGCGCCATTGGTGTTGCAATTCGCAATGGAGCAAAGAGCAAGAAGCAAGCGGAATGGGAAGAGATGGGTGACGGGGGCTCCTCCCCGCTCCCATTTATAGCCAAGGGGAGGCCAACCGCCGGTTTCCATGACCTAAGGTAATAATAATGGTTTTTCCTTGCATGCAACAGGGACTTGTCAAGTCGGGCAGTTGCCGAGGCAGCGTGGGGAAGCGGAGACGCCCACGTCCAATCAACCGCCACGCGTCGACCAAGGCTGCAGCTATTGGGGCCCACGGCGCTCCGCACTTGCCCCTTTGGCTTCGCCTCGAAGCCAAGCCTGAGCGCGCCTTGGGCCCGGGGGCTACTTGTCAGTGTTCTGGTAATCGGGGTCCCCAGACTTGCCTGCTTGTGGCCCACGGCGTGGCTCTGCGAGCGGGCCCATACACCCCATCTTCACCAGCAAGGACTCAAGACCCTCGCGAGGGGCAAGCCTCGCGAAGCGACGACACAAGACCTCCTCAGGAGCGGCCTCACCAGGCTGGCTCGCGAGGGGTGGAGAGATCAAGGTCAGGCAAACCTCGCGAGGTTCCGATGACGTGAGCCATGACGATCAAGGTCAGGTGGGCGCCAGGCGGGCACCAGCGCGCAAAGTGTCCTTGTTTCCTCTTTGGTGCTAAGGAAGCAAGCGCAGACACAGAGTACCGAGGCATCAAGCAAAGGTTTCCATATCGGTGCAACGAGACCAAGACCAGAAGGACGGCAAGACGGAGGTCACCATGGAGCCCAAGACGGTGTCACCACCAGAGCCTTTGACAGGCAAAGACCACTTTTGTCAGGATAAGCTGTACTAGATGTCCCCTTTCGAATTGGCCGTTGTTGGCTCCCTTCCCGCTCAATATTTGGGGAGAGGACGAGGGCCTCTATAAATAGGACTAGCCACCACCATAGCTAGGGAGATCGGTCAGATCGAGAGAGACCAGAACAACCACAAGTTCACCGAGCACAAGAACACCTCTCCTCGGGAGGCTGTTCTTCCCCTTGTACTATTCAACCTTAGCCCAAGACGCAATCCACCACCACACACTAGAGTAGGGTATTACACCACAACGGTGGCCCAAACCAGTATAAATCTTGTGTCCTTTGTATTGCAAGTCCACCGAGTTAGCCCGTTAGATCTTAGCAAAACTAGGACGTGGATCAGTAGGAGGAGATATTCACATGCACCCCAGTGTTCGAACCTTGAGGGTTTTGCCGGAACCCGTGATCTGACAATTTTGGTTCCGTAGTCGAACCTTGATTGTACTCTGGATGATGTATGTTTAACTTGTTATTTATGTGAAGTGGCGGTTGTAAGCAAACTCTTTACCCTTCTCTTATTCAGTACATGGGATTGTGTGAACATTACCCCTCTTGCGACAAACCACCATGCGGTTATGCCTCTAAGTCATGCCTCGATACGTGGGAGATATAGCCGCATATTGGGTGTAATAAGTTGGTAATCAGAGCCATCCCCGACTTAGGAGCCCCCTGCTTGATCGAATCCCTGACATTGTTGAGTCTAGAAAAAAATGTTTTGAGTCTTCGGATTATATATATATCAGAGAGTAGGATTCCTTTACTCCTTAGTCCCTTCGTCGCTCTGGTGAGGCCTCTTGATGTAGATGTTTTGTCTTTCCTCTCCTCAAATTTCACGAATGTTTTTAGGATCACTGATACATCTTCGTCGTATCTACTTTTCCAAACACTTTTGCCCTTGTTTTGGACTCTATCTTGTATGATTTGAATGGAACTAACCCGGACTGACGCTGTTTTCAGCAGAATTACCATGATGTTGTTTTATGTGCATAAAACAAATATTCTCGGAATGACCTGAAACTCCACGGGAGGTCTTAGAAAAAACAAAAAAATCCTAACCAAATATGAAGACCAGGGGGCCCACACCCTTTCCACGAGGGTGGGGGGCGCCACCCTCCTACCCTTGGGCCCCCTGGACCCTCCGACGCCAACTCCAACTCTATATATTTGCTTTCGGAGAGAAATCAGAGAGAAGAAATCATCGCGTTTTACGATATGGAGCCGCCGCCAAGCCCTAAAACCTCTCGGGAGGGCTGATCTGGAGTCCGTTCGGGGCTCCGGAGAGGGGGATTCGTCGCCGTCGTCATCATCAACCATCCTCCATCACCAATTTCATGATGCTCACCGCCGTGCGTGAGTAATTCCATCGTAGGCTTGCTGGACGGTGATGGGTTGGATGAGATTTATCATGTAATCGAGTTAGTTTTGTTAGGGTTTGATCCCTAGTATCCACTATGTTCTGAGATTGATGTTGCTATGACTTTGCTATGCTTAATGCTTGTCACTAGG
This sequence comes from Triticum urartu, assembly GCF_003073215.2. Classification (NCBI taxonomy): domain Eukaryota; kingdom Viridiplantae; phylum Streptophyta; class Magnoliopsida; order Poales; family Poaceae; genus Triticum; species Triticum urartu. The sequence continues at coordinate 264,313,368 of NC_053025.1, read as the reverse complement.
GCCCGAGTGCCATGATTTCAGATCTGAACCTATTATGTTTTCATGAATATATGTGAGTTCTTGATCCTATCTTGCAAGTCTATAGTCACCTACTATGTGTTATGATCCGGCAACCCCGAAGTGACAATAATCGGGACCACTCCCGGTGATGACCATAGTTTGAGGAGTTCATGTATTCACTATGTGCTAATGCTTTGTTCCGGTTCTCTATTAAAAGGAGGCCTTAATATCCCTTAGTTTCCAATAGGACCCCGCTGCCACGGGAGGTAGGACAAAAGATGTCATGCAAGTTCTTTTCCATAAGCACGTATGACTATATACGGAATACATGCCTACATTACATTGATGAATTGGAGCTAGTTCTGTGTCACCCTATGTTATGACTGTTACATGATGAACCGCATCCGGCATAATTATCCATCACTGATCCGGTGCCTACGAGTTTTCCATATACTGGTTCTCGCTTATTTACTTTCCCGCTGCTACTGTTACAATCACTACAAAATATCAAAAACATTACTTTTGCTGTCTTTACTTTTGTTGCCGCTACCACTACTATCATATTACTTTGCTACTAAACACTTTGCTGCAGATATGAAGTTTCCAGGTGTGGTTGAATTGACAACTCGGCTGCTAATACTTGACAATATTCTTTGGCTCCCCTTGTGTCGAATCAATAAATTTGGGTTGAATACTCTACCCTCGACAGCTGTTGCGATCCCCTATACTTGTGGTTATCAAGACCAAATTTCCGTGCCCGTTGCCGGGGAGCATAGCTCTATTCTTTGAGTCACTTGGGATTTATATCTGCTGGACACTATGAAGAACTTGAGAGATCCAAAACCAAGATCTATCCCTCAACTACGAGGGGAGGTAAGGAACTGCCATCTAGCTCTGCACTTGATTCACCTTCTGTTATGAGTAAGTTTGCGACACCTACACCTGCTTCTGCTATTCGTTTGATATGTCGCATGTTATTGATGATGCCACTTCTGCTATGCATGATACTTATGATGAAACTGCTTCTATGTCTGATACTACTGTGCCCCTTGGTGAATTTCTTGATGAACAAATTGCTAGGGCTAGAGAAAAAGAAATTATTGAATCTGAATACGATGATGATAGTGATGATGAAAATATGCCTGGTTATTCCTGAGGGTTATTTATTTGATTGAGAAGCTTCTTTAGCTATTTTAGCTTGCAGAGATAGATATGAGCTTAATAGGTTATTAATTAAATGGAACAAAGAATCACTTAGAGATAAAATGAAACCCGACCCTGCTTTTGCTACTTCACCTATATGTGTTCCTGATAAGGATTATGAATTCTCTGTTGATCCTGATATAATTACTTTGGTTGAATCTGATCCGTTTTATGGCTATGAATCTGAAACTGTTGTGGCACATCTTACTAAGTTAAATGATATAGCTGCGCTGTTCACTAATGATGAGAGATCGCGTTACCTCTATATACTCAAAATATTTTCGTTCTCATTAAAGGGTGATGCTAAGATATGGTTTAATTCTCTTGACCCTGGTTGTGTGCGTAGTCCCCAGGATATGATTTATTACTTCTCTGCTAAATATTTCCCTGCTCATAAGAAACAAGCTGCTTTGAGGGAAATATACAACTTTGTGCAAATTAAAGAAGAGAGTCTCCCACAAGCTTGGGGGAGGCTTCTCAAGTTACTTAATGCTTTTGCCTGATCATCCTCTTAAGAAACCTGAAATACTTGATATCTTTTATAATGGACTAACCGATGCTTCCAGAGATTACCTGGATAGTTGTGCTGGTTCTCTTTTCAGGGAAAGAACACCGGATGAAGCTGAAATTCTATTGAATAATATGTTGACAAATGAAAATAATTGGGCACCTCCTGAGCCCTCCTGAGCCAACTCCTGCTCCAATTACTGAGCCTATTCCTAAACCAACTCCGAAGAAGAGAGGTGTTCTATTTCTCAGTCCCGAAGATATGCAAGAGGCAAAGAAATCTATGAAAGAAAAAGGTATTAAAGCTGAAGATGTTAAGAATTTACCTCCTATTGAAGAAATACATGGTCTTAATTCACTGCCTGTTGAAGAAACTTATGATCTCAATTATTTATTTACTGAAGAACCTCCTGATCCCGATATCCCGACACAGGTAGTAAAGGTAAATTCTCTCTATAGATATGATAAAGCTGAAGTCCCTCCTACTAAAATTGCTAGTCAGTGCTTGGATGAGTTTGATAACTTTATGTATAAGCAAGATGACTTCAATGCTTATTTTGGTAGACAATTAAAAGAAAATGCTTATATGATTAGACGCTTGGGTGATTATATGGCTGATATTAAAGGTGAACTTAAACTTATTAGCAAACATGCTTCTATGGTCACCACCCAAGTAGAACAAGTACTTAAAGCTCAAAAAGAAGTGCTTATGAAATGAATAGTAAGAAAAATGATTATGCTGTTAGAGTGGCTACTAGAACTGGTAGAATGACTCAGGAACCTTTGTATCCTGAAGGCCACCCTAAGAGAATCGAGCAAGATTCTCAAAGAAATAATATTGATGTTCCTAGTTCTTCTAAAAAGAAGAAGAAGAAAAATGATAGAACTGTGCAAACTTCTAGTGAACCTATTGCTGAACCACCTGATAATCCAAATGATATTTCTATGTCTGATGCTGAAACACAATCTGGTAATGAACATGAACCTAGTAAAAATATTAATGATGATGTTCATGATGATGCTCAACCTAGTAATGATAATGATGTAGAAATTGAACCTGTGTTGATCTTGATAACCCACAATCAAAGAATCAACGTTATGATAAAAGAGACTTTGTTGCTAGGAAACATGGTAAAGAAAGGGAACCTTGGGTTCAGAAACCCATGCCTTTTCCTCCGAAACCATCCAAGAAAAAGGATGATGAGGATTTTGAGCGCTTTGCTGAAATGATTAGGCCTATCTTTTTGCGTATGAGATTAACTGATGTGCTCAAAACAAATCCTTATGCTAAATATATGAAAGATATCATTACTAATAAAAGAAAGATACCGGAAGCTGAGATTTCCACCATGCTTGCTAATTATACTTTTAAGGGTGGAATACCAAAGAAACTTGGAGACCCCGGAGTACCTACTATACCTTGCTCCATTAAAAGAAATTATATTAAAACTGCTTTATGTGATCTTGGAGCCGGTGTTAGTGTTATGCCTCTCTCTTTATATCGTAGACTTGACTTGAATAAGTTGACACCTACTGAAATATCTTTGCAAATGGCTGATAAATCAACTGCTATACCTGTCGGTATTTGTGAGGATGTGCCTGTTGTGGTTGCAAATGTTACTATTTTAACGGACTTTGTTATTCTTGATATTCCCGAGGACGATAGTATGTCTATTATTCTTGGAAGACCTTTTTAATACTGCAGGGGCTGTTATTGATTGCACAAAGGCAATGTCACTTTTCATGTTAATGGTAATGAGCATATGGTACACTTTCTGAGGAAACAACCTCAACTTCATAGTATCAACTCTATTGGAAAAATTCCATCGATTATATTTGGAGGTTTTGAATTCCCTCTTCCTACTGTCAAGAAGAAATATGATATTCTTATTATTGGGGATGTGCATATCCTCGTTGAGGTAACTTAGTGTTATTCGAAATTTCTCCAGTTTCATGATTATCGGAATGAGTTTGTTAACAAGACCTGATCAGCCTTGTTAGTGGATTCTTTTTGATAAGCATGAGATGGATGAAAATAGAAGCACAAACTTCTGTACCCTCTTTATATTTTCTGTAATTTAGTAGAAATAAAGTAAAAATAGTATTATTCGATTCTGTTTCCATGACTTTATCCGCTGCAATATGAAAATATCCCGAAAATAAAAGTCCTCAGAATGCCATGCCAATTTAATATGATTTTTTCGGGAATATTTGAGGATTTACTGTGCAAAAATTACCGCGGGAGGAGCTGCCACCTGGCACGAGGGTGGTGGGCGCCCCCTATAGGGCGCGCCCCCCTGCCTCGTGGGCCCACGGTGGCCCTCCTCCACTTATCCCAGCACCCATCTTCTTCCTCTATCTCACACAAACCCGAAAAACCAACTCAAGCACGAGTTCCAGCCACTTTTGCTGTGATTTTCGATCTCCTTGCTCAAAGCACCTCTCGCAAAACTGCTTGGGGAGATTGTTCCTTGGTATGTGACTCCTCCATTGGTCCAATTAGTTTTTGTTCTAGTGCTTTATTCTTTGCAAATTTGTGCTGCATAGGTGACCATGTTCTTGAGCTTGCATGTCAAATTTATATGGTTCCTAGTAGTTCTAATGCTTGATATAGGCTCTAGGCACTTGTAGGAGTAGTTGCTATCAGTTTATTGAAGTTTGGTTTACTTTTATTTTGAAGTTACTAAAAATTTCAGATTGTTTCAGAAAAATGATGAGGAGATTATTGAGGGGCTCATCAAGCCAAAGCTCAAAGGAAAAGGCACCTAAGCCTAAGTATAATTTGCCACGCACCGCGGAGATTCGGGCGTGTGAATGGCCTTCTGAAGATTTCTTGAGAGCAGCCGGTATCTATGAAGATTTTCATGAATTGGCTCACAATGCAGGCCTCACCGCTTTCCTCCACGACCAATGCGATCAGTATCTCTTACTCACAAATACCTTTGTGCAAAACTTTTATTTTCATCCTAGGAACTCACCACCTACGGTGGAATTTCATTTATATGATGAGCCTAAGGAGATGTCACTTTATGATTTCTGTCGGATTTGTTTAGTCCCTTTTGAGGGCAAGACAGAAGAACCACATCATGATGATGTGGCTGGGTTTATTGATAATATCACTGTAGGAGAAACCAGGAAGGTTTCCGATGCACGAATCACTAGCATACATTTTCCTGTTTTGCGTTACTTTGCATTATTTGCTAGTCGTTGTTTAATTGGACGCGGAAATTCTGGAAACCTTAGTATCCCTGATTTAATTATTCTGCTCCAAGGTTTATATAGTGATAACACTTTTAGTTTGGGCGGTATTATTGCTAGACGGTTAAATATGAACCGTACTAAGGGCCCCATCTTTGGAGGCATCTATGCCACACGCCTAGCCGCACATTTTAACATACCTATTAGGCATGCTGAGAAGGAAGAAAAAGTGCTACCCCGTGTTTATCTAGATCATAAAAGTATGGTGGCACATGATTTTATTGTTAAGAATAGGGCAGGGGAGCTTAGATATCAATTGTTCTTTAATAAACATCATCCTGAGACTATTACCTTGCCTGCTCCTTCTTTGTTTGATTTGACTGCAGGCACGTACCTTGTTCCGTTGACGGCTATTCACGCCTACCGAAACCCTGCACCAGTCGAGGAGCCAGAACAGGAACCACAAGATGAGCCTCCGCGACAATCTGTTTATTCTTGGGATCCAGAGATGACTGTCAGCCAGTGGCAGTCAGAGTCTTCTTCTTCATCACAGTATGATCCCAACTATTCTTTTCGCAGTACGACCCCAACAACTATTATTATGGATATCCGCCAGGCCAGCCGTGGCCATAGACCAACTTAGGCCAAAAGCCTAAGCTTGGGGGAGTACGTATTTCTCACCGACATTACATTTATGTTCACACACACTCATTGCTAGATGTCGGTGCTCATACTTTTTCACTGTAATATCCATGCTAGTTTATTTTCTTTTTCCTGCTTTCTTCTTGTGTGTTTGTTAAACCTTAAGAAAAACCAAAAAATTAGTAGTAGTTTATTTTTCTGCTGTAGTAGTAATAATTAAAAAGAAAACCCAAAAATATTTCCCGTTCTTCTTTGCTTGTTGGGAGCTTTCCCGTGTAAATAGTTTTATTTCTTTTCTTTCTTTGGGGTCAGTAGGAGAAGACCATAATTAAATTGTTGAAGTGGCTCTTATATGCATTATTGTTGATTTAACCAAGAGCCCATATTGCCTTGTCTTCTCCTGTTTATTGAATGCTCGCAGATTCAGCTTAGTCCAATGCACGTGCACTCTTATTATTATTCACACCGTTCGGTCGTGCAAGTGAAAGGCAATTATGATGATATATGATGGACTGACTGAGATGAGAAAAGCTGGTATGAACTCGACCTCTTTTGTTTTTGTAAATATGATGAGTCCCTCGTTCTTGATTCAGCTTATTATGAATAAACATGTTTGCAATGACAATTAGAGATCATAGTTGCTTGTGCCATGCTTGATTAGCTATGAGTTATAATGATTTACCTTGTATGTGCCAACATGCTATTGAGATGATTATGATGTGGTATGATGGGGTGGTATCCTCCTTTGAATGATTTAAGTGACTTGACTTGGCACATGTTCACGCATGTAGTTGAAACAAAATCAACATAGCCTTCACGATATTTATGTTCATGGTGGATTATATCCTACTCATGCTTGCATCCAATGTTTATTAATTTTAATGCATGTACATGGCTGTTGTCGCTCTCTAGTTGGTCGCTTCCCAGTCTTTTGCTAGCCTTCACCTGTACTAAGCGGGAATACTACTTGTGCATCCAATCCCTTAAACCCCAAAGTTATTCCAGATGAGTCCACCATACCTTCCTATATGCGGTATCTACCTGCCGTTCCAAGTAAATTTGTATGTGCCAAACTCTAAACCTTCAAATAAACATTCTGTTTTGTATGCTCGAATAGCTCATGTATCAACAAAGGTTGTCCTTATCTTCCGTGTTAGGCGGGTTATTCTCAAGAGGAGTGGACTCCGCTCCTCACTCACGAGAAAATGGCTGGTCACCGGGATGCCCAGTCCCATGCTTTATGCAAACTAAATCAAAATTAATTGCAAACAAAACTCCCCCTGGGACCTGATGTATGTTGGAGGCACTCGTTGTTTCGAGCAAGCCATGGATTGATGCTTGTTGGTGGAGGGGGAGTATAAACTTTACCATTCTGTTTGGGAACCGCCTATAATGTGTTTAGCATGGAAGATATCGCCATCTCTTAGTTGTTACGTTGACAATGAAAGTATACCGCTCAAAATACAATTTATCTCTATTTCAAAACCGAGCTCTGGCACCTCTACAAATCCCTGCTTCCCTCTGCGAAGGGCCTATCCATTTACTTTTATGTTGAGTCATCACCCTCTTATTAAAAAGCACTAGCTGGAGAGCACAGCCGTCATTTGCATTCATCACTATTAATCTATGTTGGGTTGTGACTATGATTGGATCTCTTTTACCATGAATTACAATGTCTAGTCAGTCCTTGATCTTTAAAGGTGCTCTGCATTTATGTTTTGCGGTCTCAGAAAGGGCTAGCGAGATACCATCTTGTTATATCATATTATGATTGTTTTGAGAAAGTGTTGTCATCCGAGATTTATTATTATGACTTGCTAGTTGATTATGCTATTGATATGAGTAATGATGAGACCTGAGAATTATTGCAAATGTGGTTAGTTATGATTTATGCTGAAAACTTGAATGCTGGCTTGACATAGTTACAACAACAAGAGCAAACAGAGTTTGTAAAAGTTTTTCTTTCTTTCTTTCAGTTTGTCAACTGAATTGCTTGAGGACAAGCAAGGGTTTAAGCTTGGGGGAGTTGATACGTCTCCGTCGTATCTACTTTTCCAAACACTTTTGCCCTTGTTTTGGACTCTAACTTGTATGATTTGAATGGAACTAACCCGGACTGACGCTGTTTTCAGCAGAATTACCATGATGTTGTTTTATGTGCAGAAAACAAATATTCTCGGAATGACCTGAAACTCCACGGGAGGTCTTAGAAAAAATAATAAAAAATCCTCGCCAAATATGAAGACCAGGGGGACACACCCTTTCCACGAGGGTGGGGGCGCACCCCCTAGGGCACGCCCCCTACCTCGTGGGCACCCTATGACCCTCCGACACCAACTCCAACTCTATATATTTGCTTTCGAGGAGAAAAAAATCAGAGAGAAGAAATCATCGCGTTTTACGATACGGAGCCGCCGCCAAGCCCTAAAACCTCTCGGGAGGGCTGATCTGGAGTCCGTTCGGGGCTCCGGAGAGGGGGATTCCTCCGTCGTCATCATCAACCATCCTCCATCACCAATTTCATGATGCTCACCGTCCGGTGCGTTGAGTAATTGCATCATAGGTTGCTGGATGGTGATGAGTTGGATGAGATTTATCATGTAATCGAGTTAGTTTTGTAGGGTTTGATCCCTAGTATCCATTATGTTCTAAGATTGATGTTGCTATGACTTTGCTATGCTTAATGCTTGTCACTAGGGCCCGAGTGCCATGATTTCAGATCTGAACCTATTATGTTTTCATCAATATATGTGAGTTCTAGATCCTATCTTGCAAGTCTATAGTCACCTACTATGTGTTATGATTCGGCAACCCCGAAGTGACAATAATCGGGACCACTCCCGTGATGACCATAGTTTGAGGAGTTCATGTATTCATTATGTGCTAATGCTTTGTTCCGGTTCTCTATTAAAAGGAGGCCTTAATATCCCTTAGTTTCCAATAGGACCCCGTCTGCCATGGGGTAGGACAAAAGATGTCATGCAAGTTCTTTTCCATAAGCACGTATGACTATATACGGAATACATGCCTACATTACATTGATGAACTGGAGCTAGTTCTGTGTCACCCTTATGTTATGACTGTTACATGATGAACCGCATCCGGCATAATTATCCATCACTGATCCGGTGCCTACGAGTTTTCATATATTGGTTTACGCTTATCTACTTTCTCGCCGCTACTGTTACGATCACTACAAAATACCAAAAACATTACTTTTGCTGTCTTTACTTTTGTTGCCGCTACCACCACTATCATATTACTTTGCTACTAAACACTTTTACTGCAGATACTAAGTTTCCAGGTGTGGTTGAATTGACAACTCAGCTGCTAATACTTGAGAATATTCTTTGGCTCCCCTTGTGTCGAATCAATAAATTTGGGTTGAATACTCTACCCATCGAAAGTTGTTGCGTTCCCCCTATACATGTGGGTTATCAATCACGCGGGTATCTTGGAATCGTTTTGATATTCTTGTGACGAGAACATTTTTCTTGGTGCCTCCTGACATTTAGGGGTTGTGGTACTGTCCCTATGAGTTGAGCTCTGAGGTGTTGTTGTCACAATTTTATCGTTGCAGTTCTGGAATACCTGAGTTCGCCAACATCGAAAATCTCTTTTATGCAGTTGTTGGTGAGATAACCTCGACGCCACTCAGTACTGGGGCAGGAGTTCGGGAGTATTGCCATAACTCATATAACAGATGCTTTTCGAAGGTTGAGGTACACGATGTCCGAAGGTGAGATATAGCTGGATGGATACAACTGGATGTAGGGATTGTTAGTTTGGGTGAGATATTATGCTTCCCTTGTATCCCCAACACCAGATTGCATAACCAGAAAGTTTCAGGAGTTTATAAGTGGGAATTCAAGTATCTCGTAGGATATCTTTCAAACTGACACATGATACGATATGGGGTCTACATATGTTTGTTTCTGTTTTATTCTGTTAGCCAAATCCTTTGTTTTTGTTTTGAGTTGTGGTATTTGAGTTGCTTCAATGTCAAATGTTGATTACATGCCTCTTTCTAAGAGATGTTCTCATATTTCTAGGTGGATGCTAATCCTTCTTGATCATCGAGATTGTCATGTCAATTCTTTCCAACTGGTGCGATTCTCTTCAAGATGATCCTATCATTTTTTCCTTTCTACAAGATCCAATCTCAGTTTTTTCTCAATGGTGTTTGTCTGAACCGTCCCAAGTTGCCTTTATTTTTCCCGCCCTCCCACCCTTTTTCTTCAAGGACTCAAATTTCTGAATCAAGTATCCATCTTGTTGGATGTGAAGTTTCTTCATTCTTTCTTCCAATGCTTTACCCGGTGGTTCTCATGAAGATGCTCTTCAAGTTCATCATTCTTCATGCTATTTCTTCTCCGGTGGATTCAATTCAAGCCTTATTGATCATATCCCTTTTCCCCCTTTCAAATGCTTTCTCATGTCGGTGCATCTCTTAATCATCCACTTCTGGCCATTCATTGTTCTGGAGTGCTGAAGATATCTCTGAAGATTCGTGTTCCCACTCCGCATCAATTCTAACTATTTCGAGGTTGTTATACCATTCAAGCCATTTAATTCTTACCGGTGCAATTTCCCTTTCAAGTAATCATTCAACGGTGTATCTTTTGAGTGGGCCCTAACCCACAGGTCTTCTCCCAGGATCTTACCTGACTCTTCTAATTTTATCGGAGTTATTCCCAAAATCTATCGAAATTTGACGTAAGAATGTATTATCATCAATCAAATGCCCTTCTCCAAGATCTTTCAAATTATTTCCGTCGTTGGTTCAACCTTTCTATTATTCATTCCAGAGTGTCTCAACAATTCATGGTGTTGTTTCTCATCGTCATTCTCAACATTTGAAGACCGAAGAAGAGTTTCTATCAAATCTTGGTCCGTTCTATCGAAGATGCGTAGTTCAAGCTTGATGCCATCATCTCATAATTGTTTTCGATTGTGAGAATACTTTTCACCCATCCGGAGCAATTCAGGAGTATTTTTCAGTTTGATTCTTCGGAGCCCATCATCTCAGAATTATTCATTCCAGCTTTCAGTTCCCGTTCTCTAAAATCTTACCGGTGCATCATTCAAATATCCTCTAATCCGTTCATGATCTCTTTGCTCATGTATCTAAATCCTAGCAAGTATCTTAATTCATTTTCCAATTCTTCCCGGTGAATTGTGCCTTTGCTACTTTCATTTTCAATTCTTATGGTGGTTTGTTCAAGATTCCTCTTCCTATGTTCTCATATTAATTTATTCGTTGTTTCAATCCTACTGGTGATTCGTTCAATACCTTCCTAAGTTTGCGCTATATCTATCTTAATCCTTTCTACGAGAATAAGTAGTATGCCAAATTCATTTCTTGTCATCAATTTAAATTGGTGAAGGATACGCATAATGTAATTCTTATTCTTGCTTCTTCCAAGTGTTTAATTCTTTTCTACCAGAGTTTGTTCGTGATATCAATTTCTCCGTTTGAGGTGCTTCATCTTTTCTTATCCGGAGTTCCATGTTTTCCGCATTATATCATCATGAAGATCCATCTAAATCATTACAAGGCTTCATTTTATTCTTTTGAAGCTTCCTTTCTTTTTGACCATCTTTTTATCCTACCGGAGTTCTTTATAGAGACTTTACATGGTGTTTCGTCAAGGATTTCTTTCATTCTTCATTTGTTCTTCAAGATTTCTCTCGGAGTTAAGATCCGCCTAGCTATACTCTAATATAAACATGGTGCTCAACACATGCTTTGTTTTGAGGAGTTCAAGCCTTCTTCATCTTGCATTCCAAAGTGCAGTTCTTCCTATCTTATCATTTGAGGTGGTGTTATGTCATTCTTGACAATTTGAGTTCGTGTTTCATGATTCACATGTTGTCAAGAATGAGATATTTTAAATCCAACAATCTCTTCGTTGGAGTTATCTTGTGTCATGTTTCACCTAAAGCCTTCCCCTAAGGAATGTTGCTATTATGGTGCTTATCAATGATCCAAGTTTTCTCCTACCCTCTTGGTGAAAGAAGTTTTTCATCTCCTTGGTGCTCTCACTCAAATCAATGGCTTCCTTTAGTGGCCGTTTCTCACCTCATAATGTTGAGATGTTTCCATAAGCCCACTACAAGCTTATTCTTTTCATTGTTGGTTTTCCAACAACTCCATTATAACCTTCTTGGAAGGGTGCTTTCCAAACTCATTTGTGGTAGAATTTGGCATTTTCTTCTCCATTCTGTTATTGCAATGATATATCTTCTTGTAAGTGCATCTAGTGCCACCCCTAGTTGGTTTTGGAGTATTGACGACAAACCTGGTTGAGGGACTAATGTGTTTCTGAGAATTGCAGGATAACACAGGTAGTAGTCCCTCATTGATTCGGTTTACCTACCAGAGATGACCCCTAAAAATGTATGAAGACATTGAAGACAAAGGTGGTATGTGAAGGTATTCACATTGAAGACTATGACAAGAGAAGACATCGCGTGAAGACTATGGAGCACGAAGACTTAGTTGTTTCGTTGTTTCCTTTTCTTCATTGTTGAGTCATAGGAACCACCGTACTGTTAAGTGGGGTCCAAGTGAACCAGTCAGAATGACTGAAGTGATGCTTAACCAAAATCCTATGTCTTCGAGCGAAGACAATGAGAGGAAATCTATCCAGAGCTGGATAAGTCAGCTTTGCTTGTAGCTCAAGTAAAGTTGTTGTGTGTGTTTGAAATCTGACCGTTGGAACACGTGTCAGTTCCTTAGTGACCCAGGGTCTTTGGACAAATCAGGTCGGGTTGCCTAGTGGCTATAAATAGCCCACCCCCTACACCATAAATTGGTTGGCTGCTCAGAGTTAGTGCACGGCTTTTGTCGTTTGAGAGCAACCCACCTCGAAGCCTTTGAGAGAGAATTCCTTGCGAGGATAAAGCCCTAACACACCCAGAGCCAAAGAGTGTTAGGCATCACTTAAGTCTTCCTGTCTATGTGATCTGAAGACTTATTACACTTGAGGACTGTGAATCCTCCAGCCGGTTAGGCGTCGCGTTCTGAGCATCCAAGAGTCATTGTGGATCGCCGGTGAACGAAGTCTGTGAAGGTTTGGAAGTCTACCTTGAAGACTTACCAGAGTGATTGGGCGAGGACTGGGTGTCCTTAGCTCAAGGGGAATAAGGTGAAGAGCGGTCTTCTGAGTTGAATCTCAGCCTCCCTAACCAGACGTACAGTTGTCACAGCAACTGGAACTGGTCCAACAAATCATTGTCTTCAACGAGCCACTGGTTCTATCCTTCCCATCTCTTTATTTAGTTGGTCCTTGTGAAGTCATTGCCTGTTTGCATTATCTTTTGTCTTCACTGTGACTGCTTGTTCTGATTGGCTTCATATATCTTCCATCCTGATCTATACTGCCTAGCTGCTATTAGTCGTTGTGCTTTCACTTCATTGAATACTTGACTATGGCTTGCCTAGTGTAGTCTACCTTCCGCTGCATGGTAATAGGTTTTCTATCGTTTGTCTTTGAAACTTCCATGTTTTGAAGACTTTCATAAAAATCGCCTATTCACCCCCCTCTAGTCGATCACTAGCACTTTCAATTGGTATCAGAGCAAGGTACTCCCTTGTTCTGTGTGATTCGGTTTAACCACCTGGAGTTTTAGCTATGTCGACTGCAGGGATAATCAAAGTCTCCGCTGCGTGCCCCGTCTTCGATGGAACTGAATATCCCTACTGGAAGAATAAGATGCGCATGCATCTTGAAGCCATTGATGTCGACCTCTGGTATGTCGTCAAGAATGGCGTTCCCAAGGCTGGTGAAGGTGTCACCGCTGATGTGTCAAGAAGTTCGTTCAACTGGATTCCACTGCCAAGAATACATCTGTGGTCATCTGACCAAAGGACAGTATGGCCGTGTGAGTGCTCTGGAAACATCCAAGCTAGTCTGGGACTGGCTCTCCAAGGTCAACGAAGGCGTCTCAACCCAGAGAGATCAAAGGATCAGTGTCCTTCGCAACCTCTTCAACCGCTTCAAGAGAAACGACAATGAGAATGTTCAGCTCACGTTTGATCGACTCACTGACATCACAAATGAGCTTCAAGCTCTCGGCGCTACTGAGATCACCAAGCATGAAATCGTCAAGACACTCCTGAGATCACTTGACAGCTCGTTTGACACCCTAGCCCTGATGATTCAAGAACGCCCTGACTTCAAGACACTCGATCCGTCTGACATACTTGAAAGGCTCAACACACATGAGTTTCAGCTTTCTGAGAAAAGAGATATCTACGGTCCCAACTATGGGCGAACTCGTGCCTTGAAGGCAAAAGCTGTCTCCTCATCTGAAGAAGAATCTGACAGCAGTTCTGATGATCCTGAAGACATTGGAAAGGAGCTTGCTATGCTTGTGAAGAAGTTCCAAAAATTCACCAAGAAGAAAGGCTTCAGAAAGTCTTCACGATCAAGCTCAAGGAATGATGAAGCTTCTGCTCATGACTACAAGAAGAAAACATGCCACAAGTGCAAGAAACCTGGCACTACATCTCTGAGTGTCCAGTGGGACAATGAGAACAACAAAAAGAAGAAGAGCAAGGAATATGATTCTGACGACAAGAAGAAGAAGAAATACTCAAAGTCTTCTTCCAAGTCTTCCTCAAAGTCTTCATCACACAAGAAGAGCTCATCTGGCAAGGCTCGTGCGTTTGTTGGCAAGGAAATGGATTCAGAGGAGGAGTCTGTCTGAGGAGGCGGAGGTGGAGTCTGAGGAGGAGTCCGATTCTGGCGTTGCAAGTCTGGCTACAGCCTACGTTGCCAAGTCCATCTTCAACACTGAAGACAATGACTTCATCACCGACGCCGATGCTAATGACAAGGACAACTCCGCTCCCACCTACTGCTTCATGGCACGCGGTGCCAAGGTAAACTCACGCACCTACTCACTATCAAACATCAAGTGAAGATGACTCTGATTGTGGTTCCAAACCCAGCTACAAAACACTTGCTAAAATTGCAACTGAACAACAGAAAGCTATGGAACATATTCAAAAACTATTAGACAAAAGCGATGACCTGTTAGACGCTGAAATGACTCGATCTCAGTCCTTAATTGAAGACATAAAAAATCTTCATGTTAAGTATGAGGTTGAAAGTGCATCTAGTGCCACCCAAGTTGGTTTTGGAGTATTGACGACAAACCTAGTTGAGGGACTAATGTGTTTGTGAGAATTGCAGGATAACACAGGTAGAAGTCCCTCATTGATTCGGTTTTCCTACCAGAGATGACCCCTAAAATGTATGAAGACATTGAAGTCAAAGGTGGTATGTGAAGACATTCACATTGAAGACTATGACAAGAGAAGACATCGCGTGAAGACTATGGAGCGCGAAGACTTAGCAGTTTCGTCATTCTTGTGTTTTTCTTTGTTGAGTCATAGGAACCACCGTACTGTTAAGTGGGGTCCAAGAGAACCAGTCAGAATGACTGAAGTGATGCTTAACCAAAATCCTATGTCTTCGAGTGAAGACTATGAGAGCAAATCTTGTCCAGAGTTGGATAAGTCAGCTTTGCTTGTAGTCCAAGTAAAGTTGCCGTGTGTGTTTGAAATCTGACCGTTGGAACACGTGTCAGTTCCTTAGTGACCAAGGGTCATTTCGGACAAACCAGGTCGGGTTGCCTAGTGGCTATAAATAGCCCACCCCCTACAACCATAAACGGTTGGCTGCTCAGAGTTAGAGTACGGCTTTTGTCGTTTGAGAGCAACCCACCTCGAAGCCTTTGAGAGAGAATTCCTTGCGAGGATAAAGCCCTAAACACCCAGAGCCAAAGAGTGTTAGGCATCGCTAAGTCTTCCTGTCTGTGTGATCTGAAGACTTATTACACTTGAGGACTGTGAATCCTCCAGCCGGTTAGGCGTCGCGTTCTGAGCATCCAAGAGTCATTGTGGATCGCCGGTGAACGAAGTCTGTGAAGGTTTGGAAGTCTACCTTGAAGACTTACCAGAGTGATTGGGCGAGGTCTGTGTGACCTTAGCTCAAGGGGAATACGGTGAGGACTGAGTGTCCTGAGCTGCGTGTTCAGGACTGGTGTCCTCAGGTTTAAATACCTAGCCGCCCTAACCAGACGTACAACTGTCACCGCAGTTGGAACTGGTCTACCAAACCTTTGTCTTCACCAAGCTCACTGGTTCTATCCTTCCCATCTCTTTATTTACAGTTGGTCCTTGTGAAGTCATTGCCTATTTGCATTGTCCATTTGTCTTCACTGTGTGACTGTTTGTTCAGATTGGTTTCATATTATCTTCCATCCTGATCCGTACTGCCTAGCTGCTGTTAGTCTTTGTGCTTTCACTTCATTGAATACTTGACTATGGCTTGTCTAGGGTAGTCTACCTTCCGCTGCATGGTTATAGGTTCATTTCTATCGTTTGTCTTCAAAACTCCATGTTTTGAAGACTTTCATAAAAATCGCCTATTCACCCCCCTCTAGTCGATATAACGCACTTTCAATTGGTATCAGAGCAAGGTACTCCCTTGTTCTGTGTGATTCGGTTTAACCACCTGGAGTTTTAGCTATGTCGACTGCAGGGATAATTAAAGTCTCCGCTGCATGCCCCGTTCGATGGAACTGAATATCCCTACTGGAAGAATAAGATGCGCATGCATCTTGAAGCCATTGATGTCGACCTATGGTATGTCGTCAAGAATGGCGTTCCCAAGGCTGGTGAAGGTGTCACCGCTGCTGATGTCAAGAAGTTCGTTCAACTGGACTCCACTGCCAAGAACATCATCTGTGGTCATCTGACCAAAGGACAGTATGGCCGCGTGAGTGCTTTGGAAACATCTAAGCTAGTCTGGGACTGGCTCTCCAAGGTCAATGAAGGCGTCTCAACCCAGAGAGATCAGAGAATCAGTGTCCTTCGCAACCTCTTCAACCGCTTCAAGAGAAATGACAATGAGAATGTCCAGCTCACGTTTGATCGACTCACTGACATCACAAATGAGCTTCAAGCTCTCGGCGCCACTGAGATCACCAAGCATGAAGTCGTCAAGACACTCCTGAGATCACTTGACAGCTCGTTTGACACCCTAGCCCTGATGATTCAAGAACGTCCTGACTTCAAGACACTCGATCCGTCTGACATACTTGAGAGGCTCAACACACACGAGTTTCAGCTTTCTATGGAAAGAGACATCTATGGTCCCAACTATGGGCGAACTCGTGCCTTGAAGGCAAAAGTTGTTTCCTCATTTGAAGAAGAATCTGACAGCAATTCTGATGATCTTGAAGACATTGGAAAGGAGCTTGCTATGCTTGTGAAGAAGTTCCAAAAATTCACCAAGAAGAAAGGCTTCAGAAAGTCTTCATGATCAAGCTCAAGGAATGATGAAGCTTCTGCTCATGACTACAAGAAGAGAACATGCCACAAGTGCAAGAAACCTGGCCACTACATCTCTGAGTGTCCCCAGTGGGACAATGAGAACAAGAAGAAGAAGAAGAGCAAGGAGTATGACTCTGACGAAAAGAAGAAGAAGAAATACTCAAAGTCTTCCTCAAAGTCTTCATCACAAAGAAGAGCTCATCTGGCAAGGCACGTGCGTTTGTTGGCAAGGAAATGGATTCAGAGGAGGAGTCCGCTTCTGAGGAGGCGGAGGTGGAGTCTGAGGAGGAGTCCGATTCTGGCGTTGCGAGTCTGGCTACAGCATACGTTGCCAAGTCCATCTTCAACACTGAAGACAATGACTTCATCACCGACACCGATGCAAATGACAAGGACTACTCCGCTCCTACCTACTGCTTCATGGCACGCGGTGCCAAGGTAAACACACGCACTACTCACTATCAAACATCTAGTGAAGATGACTCTGATTGTGGTTCCAAACCCAGCTACAAAACACTTGCTAAAATTGCAACTGAACAACAGAAAGCTATGGAACATATTCAAAAACTGTTAGACAAAAGCGATGATCTGTTAGACGCTGAAATGACTCGATCTCAGTCCTTAATTGAAGACATAAAAAATCTTCACGTTAAGTATGAGGAACTTGAAAGTCGTCATGAAACGCTCTCAACAACTCATGAAAAGCTTTCCTATGATTATCTTCAAAGGAAGCAAGATCTTGAGAAATTGAGAGCGGCTCATGAAGATCTTCAAAAGGAAAATGAGTCACTTCGCGCCGAACAGATCAGTTCAGCTCAGGAAGGATTTGAACCACCATGTCTTAAATGCATCGAGCGTGACAACGCTACTTCTGTTGCTGGTGTTCTACTGCTGCTACTATTGCAATATCTTCAACTGTTGATGTGGTAACTAACCCCTCTGCTGAGGATACCACTGCTATTGCTGATGAGAATGCTAGGTTGAAGACATTGCTTGAAACAGGGATGTACAAAAGTCTCAAAGGGCATCAGACACTATGTGATGTCCTCAAAAGGCAGATCCTGAACCGAAACCCTAGGAAAGAGGGTGTTGGGTTCGAAAGGAAAATGAATGCTGATGGCTCTTACTGGAAACCTGAGCAGTACCCCAAAACCACATGGGTTGCTGCAAAGGAACCTTCAGCGGATCCATCCACCCTATCTGGCTTCACTTGTGCTAATCCCATTGTTATTGATGAATCCTTTGATGCAAACTATAAACTGTTTAAGAATCAGAATGGTGAAGTGTTTGCCAGGTATATTGGTACTAACTGCAGGAATGGGCCCTATGAAGAAGTCTGGGTGCCGAAAAGGTGTTTGGAGAATCTTCCTGTGAATATCATCATGACACCACAAGTGAAGAAGACAAACCCCAGACCACAAGCTTCATATGGTCCAAAGGCTTCATACAGACAGAGGACTCACCTGAGTCGCACTAACGCAAATGTTTTGCAGGGAAACCTTACTCAGCCTATGAATATGAGCGCGTTTCATCAAACCGCCATGTTCATAAGACCCAAAAACTATTCTGCTTATCCTTATGAGTACTATTGTCCACCTTCAAGACTTTTGCTAGGGCTCCAAAGCCAAAGTTCTCAGATGCTGCACTTAGACTCATTGCTTCGAAGCCACCCTTGAAGATGTGGGTGGCTAAGAAAGCTTAACTCTCTTTTGCAGGGAAAGGTCTCCAGCCGAAAACCAAAATCGTCAGATGCTATTGCTAGGGACCTTAAACATCTTGTAGGGCGCAAGATCAAATGCCCAAATGGTCTTATTATGTATTTGTTCCTGAGTCGCTTGCTACTTGCCCTATCAGTCCTAACCTCGATCTAAGCTTTCATAATCCACTTGCTCGTCAAATGTTTATGCTTCACAATTCTCTTCGTGAAGCCTATCCCCCTAACTGCACTGTAGGGTACGACACCAGCTGCTTCAGAATGGATTATTGATAGTGGGTGTACTAATCACATGACTGGCAAGCGAAGCCTTCTTATGGACTCAACTTACGTCCATCTGACAAAAGTCACATCACATTTGCTGACACTGGTAAAAGCAAGGTATTGGGTCTAGGTAGAGTTGCAATCTCAAAGGATCAACACATGGATAAAGTCATGCTTGTTGAATCCCTTGGTTTCAACTTAATGTCTGTCTCAATGCTTTGCGATTTAAACATGATTGTGATGTTGGAAAATATCGTTGCCTTGTTCTAATGGAATCTGACAAGTCTCTAGTGTTTGAAGGGTATCGGAAAGATGATTTGTACGTGTAGATTTCTCAGCAGGACCACAACTTGCCGTATGTCTTCTAGCAAAAGCTTCAGAATGCTGGCTCTGGCATCGGAGGCTAGGGCATGCTGGCATGAGGAACTCACACCCTTGCAAGGAAGAAGCATGTCATAGGCATCGAGGGCGTCAAGTTCAAGAAGGATCACTTATGCGGTGCCTGTGAAGCAGGAAAGATGACGAGGGCCAAGCATCCCTCGAAGACAATCATGACAACGACTCAACCCTTCGAACTGCTCCACATGGACCTTTTTCGGTCCCACTCATTACTCAACTCTTACTACTACTGCTTGTCTCTATGGCTTTGTCATTGTTGATGATTATTCAAGATATACTTGGGTGCATATAATCCTCTACAAGACTGAAGTGCAGGATGTCTTCAGACGCTTCGCCAATCGAGCCATGAACAACTATGGCGTCAAGATCAAGCACATCAGAAGTGACAATGGCACTGAATTCAAGAACACTGGTCTAGACACTTATCTTGATACTTTGGGCATTACACATGAATTCTCAGCTCCGTACACACCGAGCAGAATGGCGTCGTGGAACGCAAGAACAGAACACTTATTGAGATGGCCCGGACGATGCTTGATGAATACAAGACTCCAAGAAAGTTCTGGCCTGAAGCCATTGATACTGCATGCCATATCATCAACCGTGTTTATCTTCACAAGCTTCTCAACAAGACATCCTATGAGCTCCTTACTGGCAAGAAGCCAAATGTCAGTTACTTCAGAGTATTTGGTGCCAGGTGCTGGATCAAGGATCCACATCACACTTCAAAATTTGCACCAAAAGCACATGAGGGTTTTATGCTTGGATATGGAAAGGATTCGCACTCCTACAGAGTCTTCAACCTTTTTCACTATAAAGTGGTTGAAACAGTGGATGTGCGGTTCGATGAGACTAACGGCTCACAAAGAGAGCACCTGCCAAACGTGCTAGATGAAGTTCCATCCAGTGAATCAATCAAACTTATGGGAACTGGAGAAATCATACCATCTGAATCTCAGCCTGAAGAGGAACTTATCATCTCCGCACCTGATCAAACTGAAGACAATGCTCAGCCTGAAGACAATCCTTCTAACGATGACAATGATCAGCAAGAGCAAAATCTTCGTCCTGTACATCCTCGTGTTGCAAATGAAGTACAGATTGAGAGAATAATTGATAGCATCAATGCACCAGGTCCACTCACTCGTTCAAGGGCAACACAGCTAGCAAATTTCTGTGGGCACTTCGCATTCGTCTCAATATCTGAACCCAAGAAAGTTGATGAAGCCTTCATGGAACCTGAATGGATTCAAGCTATGCAAGAAGAGCTTCAACAGTTTGAGCTGAATAATGTATGGGAACTGGTTAAGCGTCCTGATCCTCGCAAGCACAATATAATAGGCACCAAATGGATATATCGCAACAAGCAAGATGAGCATGGTCAAGTTGTCAGAAACAAAGCTCGTCTCGTTGCTCAAGGATACACTCAAGTTGAAGGGATTGACTTCGATGAAACATTTGCTCCTGTGGCTAGACTTGAAGCCATACGCATACTGCTGGCCTATGCAAATCATCATAACATTCTTCTATATCAAATGGATGTGAAGAGCGCTTTTCTCAATGGCAAGATTGAAGAAGAAGTGTATGTTGCACAACCGCCTGGCTTTGAAGATCCAAAACATCTGACATGGTGTACAAGCTCAACAAGGCACTGTATGGCCTCAAACAAGCCCCTCGGGCTTGGTATGACACACTCAAAGACTTCCTAAAGAGCAAAGGCTTCATCTCTCT
>NC_053025.1:264265624-264291360 GCF_003073215.2 Triticum urartu | reverse complement strand
CAAGTAATTTCAGGGTGAAGTTGAAAGATCGTCGTGACAAGAGGATAAAATATCTATGATATGATCATAGAGATGAATATCTGAATTACGAGTTTGGCACAGAATTAAGACATTGTGGAAATTGTTTCACAACTAATACAGCCTGGAACACCATAGTGTGATGGTGTGTCCGAACATCATAACTGCACCCTATTGGATATGATGCATACCATGATGTCTCTTATCGAATTACCACGATAGTTTATGGGTTAGGCATTAGAGACAACCACATTCACTTTAAATAGGCACCACGTAATTCCGATGAGATGACACCGTATGAACTATGGTTTAGAGAAACCTAAGCTGTCATTTCTTAAAAGTTTGGGGCTGCGACGCTTATGTGAAAAAGTTTCAGGCTGATAAGCTCGAACCCAAAGCGGATAAATGCATCTTCATAGGACACCCAAAACAGTTGGGTATACCTCCTGTCTCAGATCCGAAAGCAATAAGGGATTGTTTCTAGAATCGGGTCCTTTCTCGAGGAAAAGTTTCTCTCGAAAGAATTGAGTGGGAGGATGGTGGAGACTTGATGAGGTTATTGAACCGTCTCTTCAACTAGTGTGTGCAGGGCACAGGAGTTGTTCCTGTGGCACCTACACCAATTGAAGTGGAAGCTTATGATAGTGATCATGAAACTTCAGATCAAGTCACTACCAAACCTCGTGGGATGACAAGGATGCGTACTACTTCAGAGTGGTACGTAATCCTGTCTTGGAAGTCATGTTGCTAGACAACAATGAACCTACGAGCTATGGAGAAGCGATGGTGGGCCCGGATTCCGATAAATGGCTCGAGGCCATATAATCCGAGAGAGGATCCATATATGAAAACAAAGTGTAGACTTTGGAAGAACTACTTGATGGTCGTAAGGCTGTTGAGTACATATGGATTTTAAAAGGAAGACGGACAATGATGGTAAATGTCACCATTAAGAAAGCTCGACTTGTCATTAAGATGTTTTCCGACAAGTTCAAAGAGTTGACTACGATGAGACTTTCTCACTCGTAGCGATGCTAAGAGTCTGTTGGAATTATATTAGCGATTACTGCATTATTTATGAAATCTTGCAGATAGGATGTCAAAACATAGTTTCCTCGACGATTTTCTTGAGGAAAGGTTGTATGTGATACAACCGGAAGGTTTTGTCAATCCTGAAAGATGCTAATAAGTATGCAAAGCTCCAGCAATCCTTCTAAGGACTGGAGTAAGCATCTCGGAGTTGGAATGTATGCTTTGATGAGATGATCAAAGATTTTGGGTGTATACAAAGTTTATGAGAAACTTGTATTTCCAAAGAAGTGAGTGGGAGCACTATAGAATTTCTGATGAATATATGTTGTTGACATATTGTTGATCAGAAATGACGTAGAATTTCTGGAAAGCATATAGGGTTATTTGGAAAGTGTTTTTCAATGGAAAGCCTGGATTAAGCTACTTGAACATTGAGCATCAAGATCTATAAGGATAGATCAAAACGCTTAATGGTACTTTCAAATGAGCACATACCTTGACATGATCTTGAAGGTGTTCAAGATGGATCAGCCAAAGAAGGAGTTCTTGCCTGAGTTGTAAGGTATGAAGTTAAGACTTAAAGCTCGACCACGGCAAATAGAGAGGGACGAAGGTCGTCCCCTATTGTCATAGGCTCTATACGAGTATGCCATGCTGAGTACCACGATTGCACTGATGAATACTACGGACTTCGTGGTAGTAATCGTTTCCATTTGCATTTTTTAATCGCAAGTAGTAGAACCTTCCCAGAGTTCTGCACTTTCTATGCGGCACAATAGAAGAGTGAGACACATCAAAGACACATGGAATCACTAGGACCAGCGGTCGAGAGATGTTTAGATTAAGAGGATGAACTATAACTCAGTTGTGTCGCTATAGGAACTTTACTCGATTAGCAGTGGCTAAAAATAGTAGATCGTCTGTAGAATAAGGATATTTACTGAAATTACCAGTATCCCCTTTCCAAATTTTGTAAAGAACATTATATTCATAATATCGAGAGATAAATAAAAATCCGCGAATACATGGGGTTCTAATTATGTTAACGGAAAAAGTTATTATTATAAAGGAAATGAGACTTCACATAAGATCGTAGGATAGGCTGCCAAGCTTCTATGGATTGGATGATGTATCATAAAAGAATTTATAGCATCAGACACAGATACAGAAAGATCTCAGTACTGCGTCTTTGCTATAATATAGTATCACATAGCAATTAAATGCACTTAAATGACCAGTATGTCGCAGGAGAGAGAGAGGTGTGTTAGAGTCACTAGTTCCGTTAGATTGTGAGACTAGAATTAATTCGACCGACCATACTCATGGAGTGATTTTTCAGTTATATGACGCAATGAGTGGTATAGAATTTCATTAGAGATAAATCGATTTGATGATATGAGAAATAAGTTGACGTCCATATGTGGCAAAGTGGGAAGGACTGTGTAGGATACAATAATGCCTCAAGCAGCAAGCAACATAAAAAATACATTGATTATTATTATATTTCCTTGTTCATCGAAATAATCCAGTTTATACTATCCAATTCTTTTTCTGTATGAGAGTTTATGATAGGAAACTTAGAATACAAGTGAGTGGATACAAGTAGACGATATCTATGTTCCTTAGTGATGTGCCTTAACTTAGTTTGA
Organism: Triticum urartu; assembly: GCF_003073215.2. Taxonomy (NCBI): domain Eukaryota; kingdom Viridiplantae; phylum Streptophyta; class Magnoliopsida; order Poales; family Poaceae; genus Triticum; species Triticum urartu. The sequence continues at coordinate 264,288,661 of NC_053025.1, read as the reverse complement.
CGTAGCAACAGTATATGATTTTCAGTTAGATGGTCCCACGGGTTATTGCCTGTACCAATTCGACACATAACGGGTAACTCTACTGTATGGCTCGTATAGATAAGAAGAGGATATATAAACTTATTACATATATGAGATTGGGAATCTTTTGGATAACAATTCATATTATTTCCAAATCTATTATTTGAGATTATGTTAGCGACATGGAAGCAAAAGAAACCCCCAACCTCTATAGTCGAGCTATCTTATGGAATTCTGCATTAGTTAGTCGATTCGCTGAAGCTTTTCTTAAGTGATCTTATATGTGAGATATTCCTAGATCAACTATAAGGAAGATTAAGATGGTGTCAACTCATGGAAAATAAGTCCTCCGATATCCCGTCGCCAAGAGTAGACTATTGGGTGTTGCACACAAGCACCACGAACACTTGTTAACTGGGTGACATCATTAGAGAGAGGTGCACAAGAAACATCGTGTTTATCTTTTGGAACCGAAAGTGTCTGCTGCGGATTTGGCGCAAGTAAATGAAGATCTACTTTTTTCTAGTTGTATGTGCAAGACATCTATGCTGCAAGGATGGATTTCATATCCATTCTTCTTCTTTAAGTTATAACTTAGCTACTGAAATACTAAATTTTGAAATTATTATATTACTACTCATTTGTACGCTAAGCGGATACACGTGTGGACACGGGAACAGAAGGAAGTTTTATCTTCTGGAACCATATCTTCAGTTAGTACTATTTATACATAATACATGCTAATCATCTTTATCAATTGTAGTTTGAATTATCAACCGAATATAGGGATGATTATGTTAATGGGGAACGCATCGCTAAAGAGTAATTCGTCCGAGGTAATCTAATCTATTTTATATATGCAGATTTAGACAAGGGATCGGATACTCCATATATAGACGATATCACAATCTCTAGGTGCAGTTCAATGGCAGAGTGACCGAGATGCTACCCAAGGGAATTGCCCATCACGGGACTAGATTACGTATCGGCTAGGACAATCGACGGGGCAAAATTAGTAAACAAGGAAACCGATGTAGAGTATAGTGGAAGTGGAGGAGCTCTATCCATGAAGGTATTAAGCTTCCCGAGTAACACGTTGGTTGATAATGCGGAGCCACCGATCAAACGGCAGTAGATCACGGATGTTCTCTCCCACGAACATCAAAAAGCAGTAATAATTACATCGACCTAATAGAGATTAGATGAGCTAGTTGTTCAATAAAAACGAAGTTTATTGTGTAGTACGGTTTATATAGTAAGTCGATTTTTCGGAGAATTTTTAGTTTCTATATGAATGTGAAAGGCACGGATGACTCTCCTCGGACGTGAGTAAAGGAGTTTTCCGGATATATGTGAGTCGGAAGGTATCAAAGTGAATTAGAGTTATATGGTTCATTGAAGAAGTTCCAATTGACAATTCCCGCGGGAGAGTTCGGGTCACTACCTGTTATGTGTGAACGAGCCAAGAGGCTGGGGACCACCTGGCAAAGTGGTCCCGGGGTCCTCCGGAAAGAAATATAGTAGGGGCACCCACACTGCCAGATGGAGGAGTATACCCCGATGAGGCTAGAATAAGTAGGGAGAGTGGAAGTCACAGCCCATAGTGGTTTTTTTCTGGTTGCGTCCCTCCACTCGTGTTCCCATCTACTCAAAAATAGCGTCTTAGGGTTTGTGAGAATCAACATAGGATAGGGGGCACCTACACCATCCTCGTGCTACTGCGGGCAAGTCTATCTCATTATCTCATCTTTTAACTTGGCCGTTTACCAGCCACCAACCCACTAATCGTGAATGATCTCTCATCATCACTAGGTCATTTGGACTGCCATATCCCTAAGTGTTGAGGCCTAAAAAATTGAGGAGGGAGGGGGTTAGGCTACCTCCTGCTACCCTTCGAGTCTTGGTAGCCTCCTTTCCCCTTACCTTTTATACCTATATCAGGTACTCGAGCATCTAAGACTGCGAGATAGGGAGATCGCAGAAAGCGCAAATCTCGCCAATGCAGTAGGACTAGACATAGCGCATTGAACTCAACAACAACTTGAAGAAAAATGCAATTTCTTGTCACTGAGCCAATTCCAAAATCGTATACTGCTAGGACATCTTCAGTCGGTAAACCTCTCCCTCTTTCTCTCCCCTCCAGCTTCAGGCTTTGATTTATCAAGATATGCGAGGAGGACAGTTAAGCGTGACCCTGTTCTTATATCGTTCCGACAGCGAGGAAAAAAATCTCGTGCCGCGATGGTGGGCCGTCTCGTTTCCTCGGTCGTTTAGGCCTCTAGAGGGATTCTACCGAGTGATTGGATCACGTCGCGTCCGGGACTATGGCTCTATATCACACGTTCAACTTGTGAACGGCTTCCAGCGCATATTTCAGATTAACACAAAGGAATTGATAAGATGGCGAATCCGAAAGCTTTCCGATCTATCAATATCTATGGTCTGGACCTGCACGTCTAGCATAAGAGTAATTTGACTCATATATAGAAAGATGTGGTTGTGTTAGAATATCGTACGTACCTAGGAAATTTTACTTTTTGTTTTCATGCATAACGGTTCCCCCATAACAACATACTCCACTAGCGTCGTTCACTGTAGATACTTGTGACATGCGTAAAGCACTGGCGTTCTTGTATAGACTACTATATGATAGTGTATTAGTTGACGTACATTGTCTCCACGTATGAGGAGCTTGAAGATTTTCCCGGGAGATTTTGGCTGTCCAAAATGTACGGTTATTGAAACGTCCATATATTGCAAATAACATTACTAGTGAGATGTTTGGAGAGGAGCTTGAGAGTTGGTATTCTTCAAGGCTCTCCAAATGCTCTCTGATAAATTGTAGTTTTTGATGTGGAGGGTTGAGAGGACAACTCGGCGTGACGAGATAGGATCTTTGCTACAATGATGAAGAGAGACATTGCTTAGGTTTACACCACCAGATCGTCATGCGCGGAGGGTCGCCTTGGAGAATGCCAATAGGAGACTCTTTTCAATGTCCTTTCGATATCAATCGTGGGTGAGTGGTTGATTTCTTCTCGAGACTCAATTAAGATAGAGTGAATTTTAAGTCTTCATTGAGAAAGATTCATCCAGTCGCTTAAATGTCAGGGGGATACTAGAGTCTTGACCTAAAAGTAAGGTCTTCTGTATGATGAACGAGATTATCAATAATGAATCAAGGGGAGAAAGTTAATCACACAAGAGCTGTTCGTCTGTGCTTTAATGACCTGTAAAGGAGATATATACTAATGTTAAGATGGCTAGCTGCATGTGTTGATAGTGTTGAGTTTAACCATATGAGCTAGCGGGATGTTGCGTAAATAGAGCGCGAGCAAGCAGCTAAGACCAGTCTTCGCACGTAGATAGACTTACTGACTGTGCACACGCGCAGTTGGCCGATCCAGGAAGGGAGGGAAACACTACTATTCGGGTCTTATACACGACAGCAGAAACCTCAAACTCCGGTTAGATGACGAGCGGGGAGACTTCTCCGTCTAGGCTGGACACGTATCCTTGGCATGATGATATCTTGCATATCTTTCAAATAACTCTGGTAAATGAGATAATGAGAGTTTCTCATTCTAACTCTATTAGTAAGTGATATTTTGACAATATATATACGACTGATTATTCCTATTGAGGGTGAGTACACTTCAGCTCTTGCTCAAGAGATATTACATAAAATGACTAGCCTAGCCTAAGTCCAACAATGGTTGATAGTAATTAGCTAGGTTTGTGAGTATTGTCGAAAGTTATTAGGTCATACTAGGTTCAAAACAGGAGATATTGCTAACGTGATGTAACGGAGATCTCGTTATTGACTAAAGGGCGAGTGACGAGAGTCTAGGCTGTGAAGTGTTCCCAAACGCTGATATGTGATCACATCCATATTACACGCATAGCCTTTATCTTAGTTCATCGGGATAGATCTGACCTCAGATAAATGTGCGTTGTCAATTCTGAGTGTGTCGCGTTGAGACTATAAATGGAGAGCATCATTAGATCCATTGTGTTAGTATGTTCACTTGATTCACACAAGATAAATCAAATATGGGTTGTATTGAGTGTCATCGGTTAAGCCAGAGAATAATAAGATATTTATCTGTTACATCGACAAAATATCCATATCTCAACGTCCATAAGCAACTATGCACGTCTAATATTGGGAAGGTGGTTTACTTGAAATCCTTTGGTCCGTAGTTATATGCTTATGTCAGAATCATTGATCCGACCAAAAAACCATGTTACTTATTTGCTGATTATATGGTCAGACTCCAGCGTGCCTTCAATGATGGACAGATCTGAAGAGTCGCGTTAGCTTACGATATTTAAAGGTGTAGAATGCGCAGTGAAGAACCTCCATGCTATTGTTAACTTTTCAAGTCACTTGATTTTGAATCAGCTGGACACACTTTGTTCGAATCCAGTGGGCACATTATTCATTTTGGCGCTCAAGATTGATAACAACCCCATTCCTGTGAGTAGCACAAAGAGCACGGGGGCTAATATGTATTACTTGATTGGTGAATCTATACATGCGAGGGTGTGCGGGATCCGATGATGTGATTTGACACTTACGAGCGCTAGACGATGGGAATGTGTGCTAGGTTCGTTATTTCTTCTTCTCACCTTCACCGTTTGAACAGAATATTAGGATTAAGCTAAGGGATAAAGTGTAACTCCTTTGAAATTGTCAAACGCAATAAAGTCTGAATGTTTGAAAAGTTCATAGCATCAATTTCAGAGCTCGAAATCTGAGGGAGAAATACAATCCGGTAACAAGCACGTACTCCAGTCTACTATTGTGCGAGTTATGCAAAGGAGGAGTAAAGCATCCTGAGTTATTTTTAGAATGTTTAAGAACGAACGCAGATCAGAGACGTGGATATTCATAGTATACAAGTTGTTCGCACCAAAAATAATCGTATTCAGCACAGCTTAAATAGTGTGAAGGTCATATACAGACACTTGGAATCAGCATCAGGTAGCCATTTGAATGTACGTGGTCCCTGAGGGCTAAAAAGTTTCGTCCTATCGAAACTCTGATTGAGATAGTGGATGTGGAGTGCAATCTAACATCAAAGCTTATATTTCCACTATTTTTGGGTTATTCCTATTTCTGACATTACAATTATTTACATCTCGACATTTAGTAACTTCAGTATAGCACTCGTGGGATTCAAGGGATCGAATTACCACTATCGTTATATGGGGTTTATGCATTAAAGACAGATTACATTTTAAATAGGGCACCATCTAAGTCCGTGAGATACACCGATATGAACTATGGTTTGGCAAGAAACCAAAGTTTTGTTTCTTAAGGTTTGGGGCTACGATGCTTATATCGATAGGCTGTCGGCTCAGAAAAGCTCGAACCCAAAGCGGAAAATTGTATCTTCATAGAATACCCAAACAAGACGATTGGGTATACCTTCTATCTCAGATCTGAGGGCAAAGTGTTTGTCGCTAAGAATAGGTCCTTTCTCGAGAAAGAGTTTCTCTCGAAAGAATTGAGTGGGAGGAAGATAGAACTTGATGAGGTTGTTGAACCTTCACTTCAACCAGAGAGTAGCAGCATCAGAAAGATGTTTCTGTGGCAACTACGTCAGTTGAAGAGAAAGCTAATGATGATGATCATGAAGCTTCAGATCAAATTACTATCGAACCTCGTAGGTCGACAAGGGTGTGTACAACTTCTCAGTGGTAACCCTGTCTTAAAGGTCATGTTGTTGGACAACGATGAACCTATGAGCTATGAAGAAGCGATGGTGGGCCCAGATTCCAACAAATGGCTAGAAGCCATGAAATCCGAGATAGGATCCATGTATGAGAACAAAGTATGGACTTTGGTGGACTTGCCCGATGAACGGCAAGCCATTGAGAATAAATGGATCTTTAAGAAGAAGACAGACGCTGATGGTAATGTCACCATTTGTGAAGCTCGACTTGTCTCAAAGAAGTTTCCGACAAGTTCAAGGAGTTGACTATGATGAGACTCTCTCAATCATAGCGATGCTAAAGTCTGTTAGAACTATGTTAGCAGTTGCTGCATTTTCATTTACGAAATCAGGCAGATGGATGTCAAAACAAAGTTTCCTTGACGGTTTCCGTGAGGAAAGGTTGTATGTGATACAACCAAAAGGTTTTGTCAATCCTAAGGATGCTAAAAGGTATGCAAACTCCAGCGATCCTTCTATGGACTGGAGCAAGCATCTCGGAGTTGGAACATACGCTTTGATGAGGCGATCAAAGCATTTGGGTTTATACAAAGTTTGCAAGAAACTTGTATTTGCAAGAAAGTGAGTGGGAGCACTACAACATTTCTGATAGGTATATATGGATGACATATTGTTGATCGGAAATGATGTAGAATTTCTAGAAAGCATAAAGGGTTGTTTGAATGGAGTTTTTCAAAGGAAGACCTGTGTAAAACTGCTTACGGTCAACAGCTTCAGAGCTAAAGAAGACAAGAGTTGCAGAAGCTAAAGCCAAAAAAAGGAAGAGCTCTGAAGCCTCTCCTACTGCCCCCAGCAAAAAGAAGCGCAAGACCAAGAAATCTAGGGCTGCTCCCACAGAGCCCTTGATGGTTGAACCCCTTTCTGTCATTCACCCCAATGCAGAAAGAAGACTGAACAGTTCATGAGCTGCTCCCACAGAGGCACCTGACGCTGAAGATATTCCAGCAGCCGACCCACTAGCTGCTGAAGACATTGGTCATCAGGACAATGTGCAAGGTGATGCAGCCCTTCCTCAGCTTGAAACAAGCGAACCCATCAGCATTGGTCGTCCTCTGACGCCAATGGCACAAGATGAGTCATGGGCGGATTCGCCCTCAGGAGGAAGAAGGACATTCAGGCCCAGCCCACTCCGACACCACAAGCGTCGTCTGCGTTCCGTAGGCTTCGCAAAGGTCCACGGCCTCAAGTCCAGTCTGCAGAAATTCCGGCTGCATCAGCCGAAGACAATGAAGAAGCACCTCCAGAACTCACTCCCTCGCTCCATCAAGATGCAGTTCCCCAAGAGAACGTGCCTGAAGATGTCCCTCAAACTACTAACACTGAAGCCAATGTGGAGCCCGCCCCACCAAATGCTTCAGCGGACAGCGAAGCCACTGAGCCAGACACTTCAGTTCCTGAGTCTGCTGCAGGTCCACAATTTGACTATCACATAGAGCACAGGCCTCATGTCCAGAAGCCAGTCCCAAGGCTTCCAAGGTTCCCAGGTCCTGCATCAGCACCTGGCTCCTTTGATGTAAACAGCTTCAAGGCAGACAACACATTTTTCGATAGCTCCAAGAACCCCTATTCAAGGGAAAGGATTGTATCAGACAGGTTCTGGAGCTATTCACAGCGCAGCTATTATTCTTGCATCTTATACAACCAAGGTCGCATCTTCCCACACAAGCGCCTTGAGGTTGAAGCTATTGCTGGTCTGCCATGTCTTGAGGAAGCTTTGGACTGCTTCAGGCAAGTGGGTCTGCTGCCGTTCGTGACTGATGAAGAGCACTGGAACGAAGAGCTTCTGCTTCAGTTTTATGCCACTCTCCACATCAAAGGCTACAACAGAGATCCTAAGACTTGGATCCTGGAGTGGATGACCGGAAATGTCCATCATGAAGCCAATGCATTTCAATATCATTGAGCTCACTGGCCTGCCCACTCCAGCGAATTCTTCGAGGAAGGGTGTCAACTTCATTCTGAAGCTATTGAGAGCATATTTCAGAGACCTGAACCCAATATGAGTCAGATGCTCTCAATGATGAAGCCATTGCCTCAAGATGCACCCTATCCAACTTGAAGACCTAGAGTACCTGCCCAGGACCATAATCATATTATCCGGCGGACTCTCTGGCCCATTAAGGGACACTCTCCACATGCCAAGATTGAGGGTGCCATGAAGACTCTCATATTCTATATCATGCATGGCAAATGCTTCAGTGCACAGGATCTTTTCATACAACAACTTGCTGTGTCAGGCTCGGACTTATTTGGTCTAAAAATCTATGCCCCTTGGGTGATGAGGCTGATCAAACTGCACTCTACAATTTTGTATCAGCCCTCAGCCCGAAACCATCGCATCTTCCTGCCAGATGTGGATATCTCTGCTGAAGCAATATACCCTGAGGCTGCCAAGCAACCAATAAGTCTTCAGAATGCCGAACACCAGAGCTTCACGCAGAATGTTGAAGGTGTTGAAGCCATGTCCAGGGTCTATCCTATGGCTGGCACTACACGTGCACCAGCATCAACTGAAGCCACAGATAGCACAAACGCTCCAAGACCAAAGAAGCGTGCTCGTGTCCTCACTGACCGAGAGCTTCTTGTGGACCTTCACTAAAAGCAAGATAGGCATCACGACTGGCTGAAACGTCAGATGAAGAGCCTCTTGGTGGATGTCAATCGTCTTCGAAACCTGGCCACCAAGAATGCCTTTGTTACGCATGAGACTTGCCGTCGTACGTGGAAAGGGCTCTCAATGATCTGCACTGAAGCTGAACTTGAAGAGGATGGCTTCACAGAGCGCTTCAAATTTGACACCACACCTCCTAGGAGGGCTATGATGCGCAACACACCGTCACTTGAAGACTCTGAGTATTCCTCATCTGCTGCCACCGTCACTGCGAGGATCATTGATGAAGATGATGATGCTACTTCACCACCACCCGCTTCAGCACCTCAAAGCTCAGCACCGCCAAACAACTCCACCGACCCTACTGCGCCTGGGAACGCGTAGAAAACTCTATGTCTTCAAACCTTTTTGGTCATTCCTGACAAAAGGGGGAGAAGCATATGATGTTTATAGTCTTCAAGCGGGTCAATATGGGCGGGTGCCTTGTTTTGTTATACTTGCTTCGTGTTTGCAACTCTTGTTTTGCTTCATTTGGTTCTTTTGAGTTGTAAACACTAAAACTCGATGGTCGTCTGCTACTTGTTTTACCACTCCTTTTGCGAAGATAAATTCCGCATGTGCGACGATAAATTCCGCACTCATCTCATTCTGCAGACGTCCATTTTCCATTATGCATGTTATTATCTTCATAAACTTTCACATGCATAGTAGATTGTCATCATAAGCTGAAACTGATCTCCACAAGTACAACCTGCCATGTGCATTTGCATTCCAAAAGCAAATTAACTTATATGCACATCTTCAGGGGGAGCACTTGCAACTTATGATGACAATTCCTTTACAGACTTCACACTTTATATTCCCCGTTGAAAACTTCAACTAGTTTGTCATCAATCACCAAAAAGGGGGAGATTGTAAGTGCATCTAGTGCCACCCCTAGTTGGTTTTGGAGTATTGACGACAAACCTAGTTGAGGGACTAATGTGTTTGTGAGAATTGCAGGAAACACAGGTAGAAGTCCCTCATTGATTCGGTTTACTACCAGAGATGACCCCTAAAAATGAATGAAGACATTGAAGTCAAAGGTGGTATATGAAGATATTCACATTGAAGACTATGACAACAGAAGACACGTTATGAAGCCTATGGAACTCGAAGACTTAGATCTTTCGTAGTTCTTTTTATTTTTGTTGAGTCATAGGAACCACCGTACTGTTAAGTGGGGTCCAGGAGAACAAGTCAGAATGACTTAAGTGATGCCTAAATCAAAAACCTATGTCTTCGAGTGAAGACAATGAGAGCAAATCTTGTCCAGAGCCGGACAAGTCAGCTTTGCTTGTAGCCCAAGTAAAGTTGCCATGAGAGTTCGAAATCTGACCGTTGAGACACGTGTCAGTTCCTTAGTGACCCAGGGTCATTTCGGACAAATCAGGTCGGGTTGCCAAGTGGCTATAAATAGCCCACCCCCACAACCATAAACGGTTGGCTGCTCAGATTTCAGTGCATGGCTTTTGTCGTTTGAGAGCAACCCACCTCGAAGCCTTTGAGAGAAAATTCCTAGTGAGGAGAAAAGCCCTAACCACCCAGAGCCAGAGTAAATTGGGCATCACTTAAGTCTTCTTGTCTGTGTGATCTGAAGACTTATTACACTTGAGGACTGTGAATCCTCCAGACGGTTAGGCGTCGCGTTCAGAGCATCCAAGAGACATTGTGGATTGCCAGTGAACGAAGTCTGTGAAGGTTTGGGAGTCTACCTTGAAGACTTACCAGAGTGATTGGGCGAGGACTAAGTGACCTTAGCTCAAGGAGATTACGGTGAGGACTTGGTGTCCTGAACTGTGTGTTCAGGACTGGGTGTCCGGGACTGTGTGTCCTAAGGTTTAAATACCTAGCCGCTCCAACCAGACGTACAGTTGTCACAGCAACTGGAACTGGTCCAACATATCATTGTCTTCAACGAGTCACTGGTTTCATCTTCACTTCCTTCCCTTGCTGTTACTTATTGTGAAGTCATTGCATGCTTGCTTTATCATTTGTCTTCACAACGTGAATGCATGATCTGTGTGGCTTCATAACTTCTTCCCTACTTGATCCTTATTACACTGAAGCGTGCTTTCACTCTATTGAATACATGACCATGGCTGGCCTAGTGTAATCTAACTTCCGCTGCATAGTAATAGGCATAATCTTCACTGTTTGTCTTCATAACTCCCAGTTTTGAAGACTTTCATAAAAATCGCCTATTCACCCCCCTCTAGTCGATATAACGCACTTTCAATTGGTATCAGAGCAAGGTGCTCCCTTGTTCTGTGTGATTCGGTTTAACCACCTGGAGTTTTAGCTATGTCGACTGCAGGGATAATCAAAGTCTCCGCTGCGTGCCCCGTCTTCGATGGAACTGAATATCCCTACTGGAAGAATAAGATGCGCATGCATCTTGAAGCCATTGACGTCGACCTATGGTATGTCGTCGAGAACGGCGTTCCCAAGGCTGGAGAAGGTGTCACTGCTGGCTTGATGTCAAGAAGTTCACTCAACTGGACTCTACTGCCAAAAATATCATCTGTGGTCATCTGACAAAAGGACAGTATGGGCCGTGGTGAGTGCCTTGAAGACATCCAAGCTGGTCTGGGAACTGGGCCTTCTCCAAGGTCCAATGAAGGCGGTCTCAACCCCAGAGAGATCAGAATCAGTGTCCTTCACAACCTCTTTCAACGCTTCAAGCGAAATGAAAATGAGAATGTCCAGCACACATTTGATGGCCTCACTGACATCCACCAAATGAGCTTCAAGCCCTCGGCGCCACTGAGATCACCAAACATGAAATCGTCAAGACGCTGCTGAGATCACTTGATAGTTCGTTTGACATCCTGGCCCTGATGATTCAAGAACGTCCTGATTACAAGACACTTGATCCGTCTGACATACTTGAAAGGCTCAACACACACGAGTTTCAGCTTTCTGAGAAAAGAGATATCTACGGTCCAAACTATGGGCGAACTCGCGCCTTGAAGGCAAAAGCTGTCTCCTCATCTGAAGAAGAATCTGACTGCAGTTCTGATGATCCTGAAGACATTGGAAGAGAACTTGCAATGCTAGTGAAGAAGTTCCAAAAATTCACCAAGAAGAAAGGCTTCAGAAAATCTTCACGATCAAGCTCAAGGAATGATGAAGCTTCTGCTCATGACTACAAGAAGAAAACATGTCACAAGTGCAAGAAAACTGGACACTTCATCTCTGAGTGTCCACAGTGGGACAATGAGAACAGAAGGAAGAAGAAGAGCAAGGAATATGATTCTGACGACAAGAAGAAGAAGAAATACTCAAAGTCTTCTTCCAAGTCTTCATCAAAGTCTTCATCACACAAGAAGAGCTCATCTGGCAAGGCACGTGCGTTTGTTGGAAAGGAGATGGATTCAGAGGAGGAGTCCGCATCTGAGGAGGCAGAGGTGGAGTCTGAGGAGGAGTCTGATTCTGGCATTGCGAGTCTGGCTACAGCATACGTCGCCAAGTCCATCTTCAACACTGAAGACAATGACTGCATCACCGACACCAACGCAAATGACAAGAACGACTCCACTCCTACCTACTGCTTCATGGCACGCGGTGCCAAGGTAAACACACGCACTACTCGCTATGAAACATCTAGTGACGATGACTCTGAATGTGATTCAAAACCTAGCTACAAAACACTTGCTAAAATTGCAACTGAACAACAAAAAGCTATGGAACATATTCAAAAACTGTTAGACAGAAGCGATGATCTGTTGGGTGCTGAAATGACTCGATCTGAATCCTTAATTGAAGACATAAAAAACCTTCACGTTAAGTATCAGGAACTTGAAGATCGTCATGATACTCTCTCAACAACTCATGAAAAGCTTTCCTATGATTATCTTCAAAGGAAGCAAGAACTTGAGAAATTGAGGGTGGCTCATGAAGATCTTCAAAAGGAAAACGAGTCACTTCGCTCCGAACAGATCAGTCCCGCTCAGGAAGGATTTGAACCACCATGTCTCAAATGCATTGAGCGTGATAATGCTACTCTTGTTGCTGAATGTTCCACTTCTACTGCTGTTGCAATATCTTCAACTGTTGACGTGGTAACTAACCCCTCTGCTAAGGATACCACTGCTATGCTGATGAGAAATGCTTAGTGAAGACATTGCTGAAACAGGATGTACAAAGTCTTAAAGGACATCAGACATTATGTGATGTCCTCAAGAAGCAGATCCTGAATCGAAACCCTAGGAAAGAGGGTGTTGGATTTGTGAGGAAAATCAATGCAGATGGCTCTTACTGGAAACCTGAGCAGTACCCCAAAACCACATGGGTTGCTGCAAAGGAACTTTCAGCAGATCCATCCAACTTATCTGGCTTCACTTGTGCTAACCCCATTATCATTGATGAATCCTTTGATGCAAACTATAAACTGTTTAAGAATCAGAATGGTGAAGTGTTTGCCAGGTACATTGGTACTAACTGCAGGAATGGACCGCCTATGAAGAAGATCTGGGTTTCCAAAAAGTGTCTGGAAAATCTTCCTGTGAATGTCTTCATGACACCTCACTTGAAGAAGACAAATCTCAGACCAAAGGCTTCATACGGTCCAATGGCTTCATACAAACAGAGGACTCACCTGAGTCACACTAACACAAATGTTTTGCAGGGAAACCATACTCAGGCACATGAGTATGAGAGCGGTTCATCGAACCGTGTTCATGTGACCAAAAATTATTCTGCTTATTCCTATGAGTATTATTGTCCACCTGCTAGACTGTTTGCTAAGGCTTCAAAGCCAAAATTCTCAGATGCTGCACTTAGACTTATTGCTTCTAAGCCACCCTTGAAGATGTGGGTGGTTAAGAAAGCTTAACTCTCTTTTGCAGGGAAAGGTCTCCAGCAGAAAAACAAAATCTTCTGATGCTATTGCTGGGGACCTAAAAATCTTGTTAGGGCGCAAGATAAAATGCCGAATGGGATCAATATTGTACTTCGTTCCTGAATCGCATGCTACTCTCCCTATTAGTCCTAATCTGGATTTAAGTTTTCATAACCCACTGGTTCGTCAAATGTTTATGCTTCACAATTCTCTTCGTGAAGCCTATCCCCCTAACTGTACTGTAGGGTACGACACCAGTGACTTCAAAATCTTCAGAATGGATTATGACAGTGGGTGTACAAATCACATGACTGGCAGAAGAAGCCTTCTTATGGACTCAACATTACGTCCATCCGACAAGAGCCACATCACATTTGCTGACACTGGTAAAAGTAAGGTATTGGGTCTAGGTAGAGTTGCAATCTCAAAGGATCAACACATGGATAAAGTCATGCTTGTTGAATCCCTTGGCTTCAACTTAATGTCTGTCTCAATGCTTTGCGATCTGAATATGATTGTAATGTTTGGAAAATATCGCTGCCTGGTGCTAATGGAATCTGACAAATCTCTAGTGTTTGAAGGGTATCGGAAAGGTGATTTGTACGTGGTAGATTTCTCAGCAGGACCACAACTTGCGGTATGCTTCTTGCAAAAGCTTCAGAATGCTGGCTTTGGCATCGGAGGCTTGGGCATGCTGGCATGAGGAACCTCCACACCCTTGCGAAGAAGAAGCATGTCATAGGCATCGAGGGCGTCAAGTTCAAGAAAGATCATTTATGCGGTGCCTGTGAAGCAGGGAAGATGACAAGGGCAAAACATCCTTCGAAGACAATCATGACTACTACACAACCCTTCGAACTGCTCCACATGGATCTTTTCGGTCCCACTCACTACTCAACTTTTACTACTACTGCTTGCCTCTATGGCTTCGGTCATTGTTGATGATTACTCTAGATATACTTGGGTACACATAATCCTTTACAAGACTGAAGTGCAGGATGTCTTCAGACGCTTCGCCAATCGAGCTATGAACAATTTTGGCGCCAAGATAAACACATTAGAAGTGACAATGGCACTGAATTCAAGAACACTGGCCTTGATACATATCTTGATACCTTGGGCATCACACATGAATTCTCAGCTCCGTACACGCCACAGCAGAATGGCGTCGTCGACGCAAGAATAGAACACTCATTGAGATGGCCAGAACAATGCTAGATGAATACAAGACTCAAGAAAATTCTAGACTGAAGCTATTGACACTGCATGCCATACAATCAATCGTGTTTATCTTCACAAGGTTCTGAACAAGACATCTTATGGACTCCTAACTGGCAAGAAGACAAATGTCAGTTACTTCAGAGTATTTGGCGCAAAGTGCTGGATCAAGGACCCACACCACACCTCAAAGTTTGCACCAAAAGCACATGAGGGCTTTATGCTAGGATATGGAAAGGATTCGCACTCCTACAGAGTCTTCAATCTCTTCCATTACAAAGTGGTTGAAACAGTGGATGTGCGGTTTGATGAGACAAATGGTTCACAAAGAGAGCAACTGCCAAATGTGCTAGATGAAGTTCCAGCTAGTGAATCAATCAAGCTTATGGGAACTGGAGAGATTATACCTTCTGAAGCTCATCCTGAAGAAGAACTTATCATCTCAGCACCTGATCAACATGAAGACAATGCTCAGCCTGAAGACATTCCTCCCAACAACAACACAGATCAGCAAGAGCAAAGTCTTCGCCCTGTACATCCTCGTGTTGCCAATGAAGTGCAGATTGACAGAATAATTGATAGCATCAATGCACCTGGTCCACTCACTCGTTCAAGGGCAACTCAGCTAGCAAATTTCTGTGGGCACTTCGCATTCGTCTCAATAACAGAACCCAAGAAAGTTGAAGAAGCCTTCATGGAACCTGAATGGATTCAAGCTATGCAAGAAGAGCTTCAACAGTTTGAGCTGAATAATGTATGGGAACTGGTTAAGCGTCCTGATCCACGGAAGCACAACATAATAGGCACCAAATGGATATACCGCAACAAGCAAGATGAGCATGGTCAAGTTGTCAGAAACAAAGCTCGTCTCGTTGCTCAAGGATATACTCAAGTGGAGGGCATTGACTTCGATGAAACATTTGCTCCTGTGGCTAGGCTTGAAGCCATACGCATACTGTTGGCCTATGCAAATCATCATAACATACTTCTATATCAAATGGATGTGAAGTGCCTTTCTCAATGGCAAGATTGAAGAAGAAGTGTATGTTGCACAACCACCTGGCTTTGAAAATCCAAAACATCCTGACATGGTATACAAGCTCAACAAGGCGCTGTATGGCCTCAAACAAGCCCCTAGGGCCTGGTATGACACACTCAAATACTTCCTGAAGAGCAAAGGCTTCATACCTGGTTCCCTGGATCCCACTCTTTTCACGAAGACATATGATGGTGAACTGTTTGTGTGCCAAATATATGTGGATGACATTATCTTCGGCTGCACCAATCAGAAGTACAGTGAAGAGTTTGGATATATGATGCAAGAGCAATATCAGATGTCCATGATGGGGGAGCTGAAGTTCTTCCTTGGTCTTCAAATACGACAACAACGCAATGGCATCTTCATATCTCAAGAGAAGTATCTCAAAGATTGCCTGAAGAAGTTCGGTATGCAAGACTGCAAAGGCTTCACAACACCAATGCCAGCCAAACATCATCTAGGTCCTGACGACAATGGTAAAGAGTTCGATCAAAAGGTATACCGCTCCATGATTGGTTCTTTGCTTTATTTATGTGCATCTAGGCCAGATATTATGCTTAGTGTTTGCATGTGTGCTCGATTTCAAGCGGCACAAAGGAGTCGCATCACTTAGCTGTGAAGCGAATTCTTCGATATTTGGCTCACACCCCAACTCTAGGATTATGGTATCCAAAGGGCTCAGAGTTTGATCTGGTTGGATTCTCGGATGCTGATTATGCTGGTGACAAAGTTGATCGCAAGTCTACATCAGGCACATGTCACTTTCTGGGACGATCACTTGTATGTTGGTCTTCAAAGAAGCAGAACTGTGTATCTCTCTCCACTGCTGAATCTGAATACATTGCTGCTGGATCTTGCTGCGCTCAGCTTCTGTGGATGAAGCAAACACTCAAGGACTATGGCATTCATCTGAAGCAAGTGCCACTTTACTGCGACAACGAAAGCGCCATCAAGATTGCCAACAACCCAGTTCAGCACTCGAAGACAAAGCACATTGAAATTCGTCATCACTTTCTCAGAGATCATGTTGTGAAGGAAGACATTGATATCATACACGTCAACACTGAAGAGCAATTGGCAGATATCTTCACCAAGCCCTTGGATGAGAAGATTTTGCAAGTTACGGTGTGAGCTAAATATCCTGGAATCCTCAAATGTCCTGTGATCAGGCACACATCCTAACACTTATGCATATTGATGACTTAGATGTGCAACACACGAAGTAAAGTATATCTTCAATCAATGAAGACATACATTCTAAGTGTGAATACATTAATGTGGAATTTGACTTCGGAGCGCCACGATAATTGTGCGCCGTGTCTGGGTCTAATACTTCCTATACGGTGGGTAACGCCACCACCAAATTCATTGAAGTGTTTCACTCATGGCGTTACCTTGCTATGTCTTCACATTTGGTTTGGCTTCGAATCTCAACATGTCTTCATGATTATCTTCACTACGTTGATTATATAGATGTATACATACTAGTGTTCTGTCCTCTACAGCATTCACTTATAGCTATGTCCTCTTGGTTGAATCTTTTGAACTAAGTGAATGTGTGAACGTGCGTTATATCGACTAGAGGGGGGGTGAATAGGCGATTTTTATGAAAGTCTTCAAAACTTGGGAGTTCTGAAGACAAACAGTGAAGATTATGCCTATTACTATGCAGCGGAAGTTAGATTACACTAGGCCAGCCATGGTCATGTATTCTCAGAGTGAAAGCACAGTGACAAACAGCTTCAGTGTAATAAGGATCAATGGGAAGAAGTTATGAAGCCACACAGATCATGCATTCACGTTGTGAAGACAAATGATAAAGCAGCATGCAATGACTTCACAATAAGTAACAGCAAGGGAAGGAAGTGAAGATGAAACCAGTGACTCGTTGAAGACAATGATATGTTGGACCAGTTCCAGTTGCTGTGACAACTGTACGTCTGGTTGGAGCGGCTAGGTATTTAAACCTTAGGACACACAGTCCCGGACACCCAGTCCTGAACACACAGTTCAGGACACCAAGTCCTCACCGTATTCTCCTTGAGCTAAGGTCACTTAGTCCTCGCCCAATCACTCTGGTAAGTCTTCAAGGTAGACTCCCAAACCTTCACAGACTTCGTTCACTGGCAATCCACAATGTCTCTTGGATGCTCTGAATGCGACGCCTAACCGTCTGGAGGATTCACAGTCCTCAAGTGTAATAAGTCTTCAGATCACACAGACAAGAAGACTTAAGTGATGCCCAATTTACTCTGGCTCTGGGTGGTTAGGGCTTTTCTCCTCACTAGGAATTTTTTCTCAAAGGCTTCGAGGTGGGTTGCTCTCAAACGACAAAAGCCGTGCACTGAAATCTGAGCAGCCAACCGTTTATGGTTGTGGGGGTGGGCTATTTATAGCCACTTGGCAACCCGACCTGATTTGTCCGAAATGACCCTGGGTCACTAAGGAACTGACACGTGTCTCAACGGTCAGATTTCGAACTCTCATGGCAACTTTACTTGGGCTA
Organism: Triticum urartu; assembly: GCF_003073215.2. Classification (NCBI taxonomy): domain Eukaryota; kingdom Viridiplantae; phylum Streptophyta; class Magnoliopsida; order Poales; family Poaceae; genus Triticum; species Triticum urartu. The sequence continues at coordinate 264,270,643 of NC_053025.1, read as the reverse complement.
CAAGCAAAGCTGACTTGTCCGGCTCTGGACAAGATTCGCTCTCATTGTCTTCACTCGAAGACATAGGTTTTTGATTTAGGCATCACTTCAGTCATTCTGACTGGTTCTCCTGGACCCCACTTAACAGTACGGTGGTTCCTATGACTCAACAAGAATAAAAAGAACTACGAAAGGATCTAAGTCTTCGAGTTCCATAGGCTTCATAACGTGTCTTCTTGTGTCATAGTCTTCAATGTGAATATCTTCATATACCACCTTTGTCTTCAATGTCTTTCATATTTAGGGGTCATCTCTGGTAGAAAACCGAATCAATGAGGGACTTCTACCTGTGTTTTCCTGCAATTCTCACAAACACATTAGTCCCTCAACTAGGTTTGTCGTCAATACTCCAAAACCAACTAGGGGTGGCACTAGATGCACTTACAATCTCCCCCTTTTTGGTGATTGATGACAAACTAGTTGAAGTTTTCAACGGGGAATATAAAGTGTGAAGTCTGTAAAGGAATTGTCATCATAAGTTGCAAGTGCTCCCCCTGAAGATGTGCATATAAGTTAATTTGCTTTTGGAATGCAAATGCACATGGCAGGTTGTACTTGTGGAGATCAGCTTCAGCTTATGATGACAATCCACTATGCCTGTGAAAGTAGATGAGTGCAATTTATCATGCACATGGAATGGATCTTCGCAAGAGGAGTGGGAATTTATCTTTTCACATGCGGAATTTATCTTCGCAAACAGAGTGGTAAACAAGTAGCAGACGACCATCGAGTTTTAGTGTTTACAACTCAAAAGAACCAAATGAAGCAAAACAAGAGTTGTAAACACGAAGCAAAGTATAACAAAACAAGGCACCCGCCCATGTTGACCCGCTTGAAGACTATAAACATCATATGCTTCTCCCCCTTTTGTCAGGATGACCAAAAAGGTTTGAAGACATAGAGTTTTCTACGCATTCCCAGGCGCAGCTGGGTCGGTGGAGTTGTTTGGCGGTGCTGAGCTTTGAGGTGCTGAAGCGGGTGGTGGTGAAGTAGCATCATCATCTTCATCAATGATCCTCGCAGTGATGGTGGCAGCAGATGAGGAATACTCAGAGTCTTCAAGTGACAGTGTGTTGCGCATCACAGGCCTCCTAGGAGGTGTGGTGTCAAATTTGAAGCGCTCTGTGAAGCCATCCTCTTCAAGTTCAGCTTCAGTGCAGATCATTGAGAGCCCTTTCCACGTACGACGGCAAGTCTCATGCGTAACGAAGGCATTCTTGGTGGCCAGGTTTCAAAGACGGTTGACATCCACCAAGAGGCTCTTCATCTGACGTTTCAGCCAGTCGTGATGCCTATCTTGCTTTTGGTGAAGGGCCACAAGAAGCTCTCGGTCAGTGAGGACACGAGCACGCTTCTTGGGTCTTGGAGCGTTTGTGCTATCTATGGCTTCAGTTGATGCTGGTGCACGTGTAGTGCCAGCCATAGGATAGACCCTGGACATGGCTTCAACACCTTCAACATTCTGCGTGAAGCTCTGGTGTTCGGCATTCTGAAGACTTATTGGTTGCTTGGCAGGCTCAGGGTATATTGCTTCAGCAGAGATATCCACATCTGGCAGGAAGATGCGATGGTTTCGGGCTGAGGGCTGATACGAAATTGTAGAGTGCAGTTTGATCAACCTCATCACCCAAGGGGCATAGATTTTTAGACCAAATAAGTCCGAGCCTGACGTAGCAAGTTTTCGTATGAAAAGATCCTGTGCATTGAAGCAATTGCCATGCATGATATAGAATATGAGAGTCTTCATTGCACCCTCAATCTTGGCATGTGGAGAGTGTCCCTTAATGGGCCAGAGAGTCCGCCGGATAATATGATATATGGTCCTGGGCAGGTACTTTAGGTCTTCAACGAAGAACTCAATTGGATAAGGTGCATCCTGAGGCAATGGCTTCATCATTGAGAGCATCTGACTCATATTTGGTTCAGGTCTCTGGAAAATACTCTCAATAGCTTCAGAATGTGGTTGGCAGCCTTCCTCGAAGAATTCGCCTGGAGTGGGCAGGCCAGTGAGCTCAATGATATTAAATGCATTGGCTTCATGATGGACATTTCCGGTCATCCACTCCAGGATCCAAGTCTTAGGATCTCTGTTGTAGCCTTTGATGTGGAGAGTGGCATAAAACTGAAGCAGAAGCTCTTCGTTCTAGTGCTCTTCATCAGTCACGAACGGCAGCAGACCCACTTGCCTGAAGCAGTCCAAAGCTTCCTCAAGACATGGCAGACCAGCAATAGCTTCAACCTCAAGGCGCTTGTGTGGGAAGATGCGACCTTGGTTGTATAAGATGCAAGAATAATAGCTGCGCTGTGAATAGCTCCAGAACCTGTCTGATACAATCCTTTCCCTTGAATAGGGGTTCTTGGAGCTATCGAAAAATGTGTTGTCTGCCTTGAAGCTGTTTACATCAAAGGAGCCAGGTGCTGATGCAGGACTTGGGAACCTTGGAAGCCTTGGGACTGGCTTCTGGACATGAGGCCTGTGCTCTATGTGATAGTCAAATTGTGGACCTGCAGCAGACTCAGGAACTGAAGTGTCTGGCTCAGTGGCTTCGCTGTCCGCTGAAGCATTTGGTGGGGCGGGCTCCACATTGGCTTCAGTGTTAGTAGTTTGAGGGACATCTTCAGGCACGTTCTCTTGGGGAACTGCATCTTGATGGAGCGAGGGAGTGGGTTCTGGAGGTGCTTCTTCATTGTCTTCGCTGATGCAGCCGGAATTTCTGCAGACTGGACTTGAGGCCGTGGACCTTTGCGAAGCCTACGGAATGCAGACGACGCTTGTGGTGTCGGAGTGGGCTGGGCCTCAATGTCTTCTTCTTCCTCCTGAGGGCGATCCGCCCATGACTCATCTTGTGCCATTGGCATCAGAGGACGACCAATGCTGATGAGATCGCTTGTTTCAAAGCTGAGGAAGGGCTGCATCACCTTGCACATTGTCCTGATGACCAAATGTCTTTAGCAGGCTAGTGGGAATCGGCTGCTGGAATATCTTCAGCGTCAGGTGCCTCTTGTGGAGCAGGCTCATGAACTGTCAGTCTTCTTTCTGCATTGGGGTGAATGACAGAAAGGGGTTCAACCATCAAGGGCTCTGTGGGAGCAGCCCTAGATTTCTTGGTCTTGCGCTTCTTTTTACTGGGAGCAAGGAGAGGCTTCAGAGCTCTTCCTTTTTCTGGCTTCAGCTTCTGCAGCTCTTGTCTTCTTTAGCTCTGAAGCTGTTGACCGGCTCTTTGGCTTCGAGCCAGGTCGTGGCAGTTGGGAAGACAATCGGAGTGGCTGCTTGTCTTGATGCCTCTGGTTCACTCACAGCAGGCTGCTTCTTCTTCTTTGCGGCCTTCTTGGGGTCGATGCCTGGACGCCCAAGTGCCTTGCGCTTTTCAGCCTCGTTGTAGGCTTGAACACATTTGTCAGCCAATGACTTCATCCTTTCCGCGAGCCTTGAGCTTCAGCACGCTTCTTCAGAAAGTTTTCTTTGAGATCATGCAGCATGATTTTGAAGTTCTCACTTCCTGCACGCTGAGACTGGCCATGTGCTTCTTGAACTGAGCTTTTTCGTGATCAATTTTCTGCTTCAGCTCAACAATGCGCTGAGCAATGGCCAGTTCTGAAGCAATTGCGCCTTGGAAGGCGACGCTGAGTCCAACAGGCAGCTGCAGATCATTGAAGCTTATATCTGGTGTGTCAAACCATTCATCGATGAAGCTGTGGATGATGGCGACATCAAAGAGAGGCAGATTGTTGAAGATTTCCGCTTCCTCCTTGCTTTTGATGAGCTGTTCTAGTGCGTCATCGCCCAGATCTTCATCGCTTGATAGATCAATGGCTTCACTGCGCAGAATGGCAGCAGCAGTGAGCTCTTTGCCTGTGTGTTGCTGGGGCTCCTTATCCTTCAGGGGCTTGGAGATGCGGGATACATCTTCAGACTGCACACTGACTTCAGGAGGTGCAGTTTTTCAATGGCTTCGCCCTTGAGATTTTTGAGGCAGGGGCCGGCTTCGAAGCTTTTGGTTTCTTTGTCTGCTTTGGCTTCGGCACAGCAGGAGCTTCATCAGACTCAGAATCAGCTGGAGGGTCATTCACAGCAGTCCCTTGGACTAAGATGTGGGTGATCAGGCCCTCAAGATTGGCAAACGGACCGATGATATTGGGTTCCGCGTCGCGTGTGCCATCTGCCCTTGGTGAGGAGGGACCAGGGTTGAAGTCAAGCCCAAATTTCTTCTTGTTTAGCTTCGCTGACTGTTGAGCAAACTGAAAGTTGCGTTTGAAGAGATTGTCGTCACGACACCAGAGAAGTGACGACGGATGTGCATCATCAGGCTGTGGTCCTCGGACCATGCATGGGTAGAAGCTTGAGCAATGGCTTCATCTCTGGTCCTGGGTACAAGGTTCTTGTAAGATATCCCCCCATGGACTCTTGATGCATTCTTTTCAGCATACTCCTGGGTGACGAAGCGGTATTTGAACCACTGTTCTGCCCAATAGCGTCGAATCCATTGGATTCGGGTTTTGCGCTGCCCATAGCTCTCTTCTGGATCTGTTTTGTACATTTCTGCCAAGTCTTCAGGCAGATCCTTGGAAGTTCCCTCACGTCTCTGTCTGCCCCCCCTTTCTTGCTGCCAACTGAAGCCATAAACTTTAACTTGAAAGGCTTCAAAACTTTCAAAGGCTTCAAAGGCTTTCTTTTTCTGGACAAACAGGAACTGGCTTCAGGAGAGTTTATGTGATGCTGTAGGAATTCTGAAAATGAATGCAGACTATGAGAACCGAAGGATTCTCCCACGGACATGTACCTGTGACAGCATTAAGGTGCGAGGGAAGGGGAAGAGGTCATATGCATTCTCAGAAGGTTTTGAAGATTAATCAGTTTAGAAGACATTGACCTCATTGTGCGAAGACATTCACTTATAGATAAGAAGTTGGTTCCAGATTTGTACGAACCCATAGATCAGTACAAGTGAGGAATCTAACTACTTTATGAAGCACAGTGAA
>NC_053025.1:264251563-264264624 GCF_003073215.2 Triticum urartu | reverse complement strand
TGATGATTTGCATAGGCCAGCAGTATGCGTATTGGCTTCAAGTCCTAGCCACAGGAGCAAAATTTTCATCGAAGTCAATGCCCTCCCACTTGAGTAATATCCTTGAGCAACGAGACGAGCTTTGTTTCTGACAACTTGACCATTCTCCATCTGCTTGTTGCGATACATTTGGTGCTATTATGTTGTGCTTCCGTGGATCAGGACGCTTAACCAGTTCCCATACATTATTCAGCTCAAACTGTTGAAGCTCTTCTTGCATAGCTTGAATCCATTCAGGTTCCATGAAGGCTTCTTCAACTTTCTTGGGTTCTGATATTGAGACGAATGCAAAATGCCCATAGAAGTTTGTTAGCTGAGTTGCCCTGAACGATGTGATCCCATCCGACGTGGCATGATTGTCAATTATTCTGTCAATCTGCACTTCATTGGCAACACGAGGATGTACAGGGTGAAGACTTTGCTCTTGCTGATCTGTGTTGTTGTTGGGAGGAATGTCTTCAGGCTGAGCATTGTCTTCATGTTGATCAGGTGCTGAGATGATAAGTTCTTCTTCAGGATGAGCTTCAGAAGGTATAATCTCTCCAGTTCCCATAAGCTTGATTGATTCACTAGCTGGAACTTCATCTAGCACATTTGGCAGTTGCTCTCTTTGTGAACCATTTGTCTCATCAAACCGCACATCCACTATTTCAACCACTTTGTAATGGAAGATATTGAAGACTCTGTAGGAGTGTGAATCCTTTCCATATCCTAACATAAATCCCTCATGTGCTTTTGGTGCAAACTTTATGGTGTGGTGTGGGTCCTTGATCCAGCACCTTGCGCCAAATACTCTGAAGTAACTGACATTTGGCTTCTTGCCAGTTAGGAGTTCATAAGATGTCTTGTTCAGAAGCTTGTGAAGATAAACACGATTGATTGTCTGAAGGATGTTTTGCCCTTGTCATCTTTCCTGCTTCACAGGCACCGCATAAGTGATCTTTCTTGAACTTGACGCCCTCGATGCCTATGACATGCTTCTTCTTCGCAAGGGTGTGGAGGTTCCTCATGCCAGCATGCCCAAGCCTTCGATGCCAAAGCCAGCATTCTGAAGCTTTTGCAAGAAGACATACGCAAGTTGTGGTCCTGCTGAGAAATCTACCACGTACAAATCACCTTTCCGATACCCTTCAAACACTAGAGATTTGTCAGATTCCATTAGCACCAGGCAGCGATATTTTCCAAACATTACAATCATATTCAGATCGCAAAGCATTGAGACAGACATTAAGTTGAAGCCAAGGGATTCAACAAGCATGACTTTATCCATGTGTTGATCCTTTGAGATTGCAACTCTACCTAGACCCAATACCTTACTTTTACCAGTGTCAGCAAATGTGATGTGGCTCTTGTCGGATGGACGTAAGGTTGAGTCCATAAGAAGACTTGTTTTGCCAGTCATGTGATTTGTACACCCACTGTCAATAATCCATTCTGAAGACTTTGAAGTCGCTGGTGTCGTACCCTACAGTGCAGTTAGGGGGATAGGCTTCACGAAGAGAATTGTGAAGCAAAAACATTTGCCGAACCCGTGGGTTATGAAAACTTAGATCCAGATTAGGACTAATAGGGAGAATAACATGCGATTCAGGAACGATGTACATAATGATGCCATTCGGGCATTTTATCTTGCGCCCTACAAGATTTTTAAGGTCCTCAGCAATAGCATCAGAAGATTTTGTTTTTCTGCTGGAGACCTTTCCCTGCAAAAGAGAGTTAAGCTTTCTTAACCACTCACATCTTCAAGGTGGTTTAGAAGCAATAAGTCTAAGTGCAGCATTTGAGAATTTTGGCTTTGAAGCCTTAGCAAACAGTCTAGCAGGTGGACAATAATACTCATAGGAATAAGCAGAATAATTTTTGGTCATATGAACACTGGTTCGATGAAGCCGCTCTCATACTCATGTTGCCTGAGTATGTTTCCCTGCAAAACATTTGTGTTAGTGTGACTCAGGTGAGTCCTGTTGTATGAAGGCCATTGTCCGTATGAAGCCTTTGGTCGAGATTTGTCTTCTTCAAGTGAGGTGTCATGAAGACATTCACAGGAAGATTTTCCAGACATTTTGGAAACCAGATCTTCTTCATAGGCGGTCCATTCCTGCAGTTAGTACCAATGTACCTGGCAAACACTTCACCATTCTGATTCTTAAACAGTTTATAGTTTGCATCAAAGGATTCATCAATGATAATGGGGTTAGCACAAGTGAAGCCAGATAAGTTGGATGGATTCTGCTGAAAGTTCCTTTGCAGCAACCCATGTGGTTTTGGGGTACTGCTCAGGTTTCCAGTAAGAGCCATCTGCATTGATTTTCCTCACAAATCCAACACCCTCTTTCCTAGGGTTTCGATTCAGGATCTGCTTCTTGAGGACATCACATAGTGTCTGATGTCCTTTAAGACTTTTGTACATCCCTGTTTCAAGCAATGTCTTCAACATAGCATTCTCATCAGCAATAGCAGTGGTATCCTCAGCAGAGGGGTTAGTTACCACGATCAACAGTTGAAGATATTGCAAACAGCAGTAAAGTGGAACATTCAGCAACAGAATTAGCATTATCACGCTCAATGCATTTAAGACATGGTGGTTCAAATCCTTCCCTGAGCGGGACTGATCTGTTCGAGCGAAGTGACTCGTTTCCTTTGAGATTCATGAGCCCGCTCTCAATTTCTCAAGTTCCTTGCTTCCTTTGGAAGATAATCATAGAAAGCTTTTTCATGAGTTGTTGAGAGAGTATCAAGACGATCCTTCAAAGTTCCTGATACTTAACGTGAAGATTTTTTATGTCTTCAATTAAGGATTCAGATCGAGTCATTTTCAGCACCCAACAGATCATCGCTTCTGTCTAAACAGTTTTTGGAATATGTTCATAGCTTTCTGTTGTTCAGTTGCAATTTTAGCAAGTGTTTTGTAGCTAGGTTTTGAATCACATTCAGAGTCATCGTCACTAGATGTTTCATAGCGAGTAGTGCGTGTGTTTACCTTGGCACGCGTGCCATGAAGCAGTAGGTAGGAGTGGAGTCGTTCTTGTCATTTGCGTCGGTGTCGGTGATGCAGTCATTGTCTTCAGTGTTGAAGATGGACTTGGCGACGTATGCTGTAGCCAGACTCGCAATGCCAGAATCAGACTCCTCCTCAGACTCCACCTCTGCCTCCTCAGATGCGGACTCCTCCTCTGAATCCATCTCCTTTCCAACAAACGCACGTGCCTTGCCAGATGAGCTCTTCTTGTGTGATGAAGACTTTGATGAAGACTTGGAAGAAGACTTTGAGTATTTCTTCTTCTTCTTGTCGTCAGAATCATATTCCTTGCTCTTCTTCTTCCTTCTGTTCTCATTGTCCCACTGTGGACACTCAGAGATGAAGTGTCCAGTTTTCTTGCACTTGTGACATGTTTTCTTCTTGTAGTCATGAGCAGAAGCTTCATCATTCCTTGAGCTTGATCGTGAAGATTTCTGAAGCCTTTCTTCTTGGTGAATTTTTGGAACTTCTTCACTAGCATTGCAAGTTCTCTTCCAATGTCTTCAGGATCATCAGAACTGCAGTCAGATTCTTCTTCAGATGAGGAGACAGCTTTTGCCTTCAAGGCGCGAGTTCGCCCATAGTTTGGACCGTAGATATCTCTTTTCTCAGAAAGCTGAAACTCGTGTGTGTTGAGCCTCTCAAGTATGTCAGACGGATCGAGTGTCTTGAAATCAGGACGTTCTTGAATCATCAGGGCCAGGATGTCAAACGAACTATCAAGTGATCTCAGCAGCGTTTTGACGATTTCATGTTTGGTGATTTCAGTGGCGCCGAGGGCTTGAAGCTCATTTGTGATGTCAGTGAGTCTATCAAATGTGTGCTGGACATTCTCATTGTCATTTCGCTTGAAGCGGTTGAAGAGATTGCGAAGGACACTGATTCGTTGATCTCTCTGGGTTGAGATGCCTTCATTGACCTTGGAGAGCCAGTCCCAGACCAGTTTGGATGTCTTCAAGGCACTCACACGGCCATACTGTCCTTTGGTCAGATGACCACAGATGATGTTCTTGGCAGTAGAGTCCAGTTGAACGAATTTCTTGACATCAGCAGCAGTGACACCTTCTCCAGCCTTGGGAACGCCGTTCTCGACGACATACCATAGGTCGACGTCAATGGCTTCAAGATGCATGCGCATCTTATTCTTCTAGTAGGGATATTCAGTTCCATCGAAGACGGGGCACGCAGCGGAGACTTTGATTATCCCTGCAGTCGACATAGCTAAAACTCCAGGTGGTTAAACCGAATCACACAGAACAAGGGAGCACCTTGCTCTGATACCAATTGAAAGTGCGTTATATCGACTAGAGGGGGGGTGAATAGGTGATTTTTTATGAAAGTCTTCAAAACTTGGGAGTTATGTAGACAAACAGTGAAGATTATGCCTATTACTATGCAGCGGAAGTTAGATTACACTAGGCCAGCCATGGTCATGTATTCAAATAGAAAGGTGGGAGGAGAAATGAAGAGGAGAGGGGGAAGGAAGGGGAGGAAAAGAGGAGGGAGGGAGCGGGAGGGGGGGAGGGATGGTGGGAGGAAGGTAGAGGAGAGGGGAGGGGGAAGAGAGGAATTGGAAGGGGGGGGAAGGAGGAGACGGGGAGGAGAGGAGTGAAAGCACAGTGACAAACAGCTCAGTGTAATAAGGATCAAGTAGGAAGAAGTTATGAAGCCAAACAGATCATGCATTCACGTTGTGAAGACAAATGATAAAGCAAGCACGCAATGACTTCACAATGAGTAACAGCAAGAGAAGGAAGTGAAGATGAAACCAGTGACTCGTTGAAGACAATGATATGTTGGACCAGTTCCAGTTGCTGTGACAACTGTACGTCTGGTTGGAGCGGCTAGGTATTTAAACCTTAGGACACACAGTCCCGGACACCCAGTCCTGAACACACAGTTCAGGACACCAAGTCCTCACCGTAATCTCCTTGAGCTAAGGTCACTTAGTCCTCGCCCAATCACTCTGGTAAGTCTTCAAGGTAGACTCCCAAACCTTCACAGACTTCGTTCACTGGCAATCCACAATGTCTCTTGGATGCTCTGAACGCGACGCCTAACCGTCTGGAGGATTCACAGTCCTCAAGTGTAATAAGTCTTCAGATCACACAGACAAGAAGACTTAAGTGATGCCCAATTTACTCTGGCTCTGGGTGGTTAGGGCTTTTCTCCTCACTAGGAATTTCTCTCAAAGGCTTCGAGGTGGGTTGCTCTCAAACGACAAAAGCCGTGCACTGAAATCTGAGCAGCCAACCGTTTATGGTTGTGGGGGTGGGCTATTTATAGCCACTTGGCAACCCGACCTGATTTGTCCGAAATGACCCTGGGTCACTAAGGAACTGACACGTGTCTCAACGGTCAGATTTCGAACTCTCATGGCAACTTTACTTGGGCTACAAGCAAAGCTGACTTGTCCGGCTCTGGACAAGATTTGCTCTCATTGTCTTCACTCGAAGACATAGGTTTTTGATTTAGGCATCACTTAAGTCATTCTGACTTGTTCTCCTGGACCCCACTTAACAGTACGGTGGTTCCTATGACTCAACAAAAATAAAAAGAACTACGAAAGATCTAAGTCTTCGAGTTCCATAGGCTTCATAACGTGTCTTCTGTTGTCATAGTCTTCAATGTGAATATCTTCATATACCACCTTTGACTTCAATGTCTTCATCCATTTTTAGGGGTCATCTCTGGTAGTAAAACCGAATCAATGAGGGACTTCTACCTGTGTTATCCTGCAATTCTCACAAACACATTAGTCCCTCAACTAGGTTTGTCGTCAATACTCCAAAAACCAACTAGGGGTGGCACTAGATGCACTTACACGATCGAGATGCTTCAAAAACACCTTAGCTCCTTGCAGCTGTCAAACAGATCATTGATCATCGGCAATGGGTACTTGTTCTTAATCGTCACTTCATTCAAGGCCCGATAATCAACAACCATTCTTAGGGACTTATCCTTCTTCTCAACCAAAAGCACTGGGGCTCCCCATGGTGATGAACTCCGTCGAATGTAACCTTTCTCCAATAACTCCTTGATCTGTTTCTTAATCTCCTCCAGATCATTCGCGGGCATCCGATAGGGTCTCTTGGATATTGGCCCTGTGCCTGGCAATAGCTCTATCAAAAACTCGATATCTCGATCCGGTGGCATGCCTGGTAACTCCTCTGGGAAAACATCCGGGTAATCCTTTACTACAGGCACTTCCTCCTGAACAACTCCCGTGAGGGTATTTACTTGGCTACTTCTTGGCGCATGCCTAGATACATACTTGATCCTTTTTCCCTCAGGGGTGGTGAGACAAATTGACTTACTAACACAGTCAATGCTTCCTCCATACTTTGACATCCAGTCCATTCCTAATATCACATCCAATCCTTGTGACTCCAAGATAATTAGGTCGGACGAGAAAAACATGGTTGCCAATGGTTAAGGGTATCTGGTCGCACCATCGACTAGCCATATACTCTGCTCCAGGTGAACTTACTAACAGAGGGGTCCTAAGGGTTTGGGTCGGTAGTTTAAACTTATCCACGAATTCCCTTGATATGTATGAATGCGATGCACCAGTATCAAAAAGAACAAGAGCGGTAAATGACTTAACCAAAAACTTACCTATAACCGCGTCTGGCTGCTCTTCAACCTCCTCCACGTTAACGTGGTTCACTTGTCCTTTGTTGAATGGATTGGTTCTTCCCAGCGCTCCCATTTCGTTTCCATTCTTCCCTTCAGGGCACTCCGTGGCATAGTGTCCAGTCTTCCCGCACTTGAAACAAGTAACGTGGCTTAGGTCTCTCTTGGTGGGTGTGGCTGGATTGGGGCGGTTCTGATTGTTGCTTGCTCCATTCCCATTCCCATTCCTTGGGCCAGTATGATTATGGTTACTTCCTCCATTATGGGTGTGGCCTCCATGGTTATGAACAAGTCCTCCGAGTTCGGGGTTAGGCGAGGCTTCTGCTGAGCTCCTGAGTTATACCTCCCTTGTCCATACTTCCTCTTACGGCTCTCAATCTGCTGCTTCCCTTCAATCATAAGAGCCTTATCTACCAACTCCTGGTAGTTGTGAATGTTGCCACCATCAACTGCATGCTCATCTCATCATTCAGCCCTTCCATAAACTTCTCCTGCTTTGCGGCATCTGTGGCCACATCATCAGGGGCATAGCGAGATAACTTGCTAAACTCATCCGCGTACTGAGCCACAGTACGGTTCCCCTGGCGTAAGTTGCGAAACTCACGCTTCTTCATACTCATAGCTCCAGTTGAGACATGGGCTGTACGGAAGGCTTGCTGAAACTGGTCCCATGTCACCGTGGCTATAGGGTAGGTGACAGTGTAATTCTCCCACCATGAGGCTGCTGGTCCATCCAACTGATGTGCGGCAAAACGCACCTTCTCAGCATCAGTACATCCTGCAGTGGTTAACTCCCTTCCAATCCTGTGGAGCCAATCATCTGCTACTATAGGCTCGGTGCTACTGGAAAACACCGGCGGCTGCAACCTCAGAAAACGGGCTAAGTTGTCAACTGGTGGTGGTGGTGGATTGTTATTGTTGTTGTTGTTGCCTTGGTTCTGAACTAACAACTGCATCAGGGTATTCTGCTGCTGGATCAACTGAGTGAGCTCGGTGGGAAAGCAATCCGGGGTCACGTCTCGGAGGCATCTGATGGGTTTAGAGGGGAGAGATTAGAATAGAATGAGGTCTAATGAGAAAGCACTACCCATATGCACATGAGACAAACACAATCATTTCACTCAATCAATCAAGCAAAGGGCATACAATCGGTCTAGAACTATCGCAAAGTGCTCGGACTACACTATTTACATGGTGGAATACTACTACTGATGTGGTGGTCTACTAAAAATATTCCTCGGTTGAAGACTCCATGATATCTGCTCCAGCTTCGTCTTCAAAGTCATCATCGCTAAGGTCGGAGTCGGTGTCGTCGATGATGATGTAGTCCTCCGGACGAATCTCCTTGGGTTCTTCGTCTTCTTCTACTGGTGGGGGTCTCCCATGAATACCGATCTTCTTAATCAGGTCGTCATTCTTCTCCAGTAGTGTCGCAATTTCCTCCTCATTATCCATCGCGTGTAGACTTAAGTTCTTCTTCCAGCTCGATGATCCTTGTCTTCGCCTTCTTCAAATCTATCATGCCTGCGCACATCTGATTCTCCTGGCGTCGAATGTGCTGGTTTAGTTCCTGGATGAAAGCTGCAATTGATCTATCCTTCCTGGTGCTGATCATCTCCCATTGCTCATCTCGGCGCCCACAGATCTGGTAGATAGTATCCTTAAGCTCCTTTTGGTAAACTTCTCCAATGCGTCCCATGGTGATGTGAGCTGCCATACTCTTTCCTAGACTCCAGGTTGGTGCATCAAAGGAAAACTCTATGGGTTTAGTGACTGGCGTGAAGTCCTTCCTGGAACTTGAACTTGAATCATCCATCGCTCCCTCGTCAGGTAAAAGTGGATGATTCAAAAAACAAAACGGAAAAGGGGGAACCAGGAGGAAAGAGAGCGATGGATGATTCAAGTTCAAGTTCCAGGAAGGACACCTTCACGCCAGTCACCTAAACCCATAGAGTTTCTCCTTCGATGCACCAACCTGGAGTCTAGGAAAGAGTATGGCAGCTCACATCACCATGGGACGCATTGGAGAAGTTTACCAAAAGGAGCTTAAGGATACTATCTACCAGTATCTGTGGGCGCCGAGATGAGCAATGGGAGATGATCAGCACCAGGAAGGATAGATCAATTGCAGCTTTCATCCAGGAACTAAACCAGCACATTCGACGCCAGGAGAATCAGATGTGCGCAGGCATGATAGATCTGAAGAAGGCGAAGACAAGGATCATCGAGCTGGAAGAAGAACTTAAGTCTACACGCGATGGATATGAGGAGGAAATTGCGACACTACTGGAGAAGAATGACGACCTGATTAAGAAGATCAAGTATTCATGGGAGACCCCGCACCAGTAGAAGAAGACGAAGAACCCAAGGAGATTCGCAGGAGGACTACATCATCATCGACGACACCGACTCCGACCTTAGCGATGATGACTTTGAAGACGAAGCTGGAGCAGATATCATGGAGTCTTCAACCGAGGAATATTTTTAGTAGACCACCACATCAGTAGTAGTATTCCACCATGTAAATAGTGTAGTCCGAGCACTTTTGCGATAGTTCTAGACCGATTGTATGCCTTGCTTGATTGATTGAGTGAAATGATTGTGTTTGTCTCATGTGCATATGGGTAGTGCTTTCTCATTAGACCTCATTCTATTCTAATCTCTCCCCTCTAAACCCATCAGATGCCTCCGAGACGTGACCCCGGATTTGCTTTCCCACCGAGCTCACTCAGTTGATCCAGCAGCAGAATACCCTGATGCAGTTGTTAGTTCAGAACCAAGGCAACAACAACAACAATAACAATCCACCACCACCACCAGTTGACAACTTAGCCCGTTTTCTGAGGTTGCAGCCGCCGGTGTTTTCCAGTAGCACCGAGCCTATAGTAGCAGATGATTGGCTCCGCAGGATTGGAAGGGAGTTAACCACTGCAGGATGTACCGATGCTGAGAAGGTGCGTTTTGCCGCACATCAGTTGGATGGACCAGCAGCCTCATGGTGGGAGAATTACACTGTCACCTACCCTATAGCCACGTGACATGGGACCAGTTTCAGCAAGCCTTCCATACACCCATGTCTCAACTGGAGCTATGAGTATGAAGAAGCGTGAGTTTCGCAACTTACGCCAGGGGAACCGTACTATGGCTCAGTACGCGGATGAGTTTAGCAAGTTATCTCGCTATGCCCCTGATGATGTGGCCACAGATGCCGCAAAGCAGGAGAAGTTTATGGAAGGGCTGAATGATGAGATGAGCATGCAGTTGATGGTGGCAACATTCACAACTACCAGGAGTTGGTAGATAAGGCTCTTATGATTGAAGGGAAGCAGCAGCAGATTGAGAGCCGTAAGAGGAAGTATGGACAAGGAGGTATAACTCAGGAGCTCAGCAGAAGCCTCGCCTAACCCCGAACTCGGGAGGACTTGTTCATAACCATGGAGGCCACACCCATAATGGAGGAAGTAACCATAATCATACTGGCCCAAGGAATGGGAATGGGAATGGAGCAAGCAACAATCAGAACCGCCCCAATCCAGCCACACCCACCAAGAGAGACCTAAGCCACGTTACTTGTTTCAAGTGCGGGAAGACTGGACACTATGCCACGGAGTGCCCTGAAGGGAAGAATGGAAACAGAAATGGGAGCGCTGGGAAGAATCCAATCCATTCAACAAAGGACAAGTGAACCACGTTAACGTGGAGGAGGTTGAAGAGCAGCCAGACGCGGTTATAGGTAAGTTTTTGGTTAAGTCATTTACCGCTCTTGTTCTTTTTGATACTGGTGCATCGCATTCATACATATCAAGGGAATTCGTGGATAAGTTTAAACTACCGACCCAAACCCTTAGGACCCCTCTGTTAGTAAGTTCACCTGGAGCAGAGTATATGGCTAGTCGATGGTGCGACCAGATACCCTTAACCATTGGCAACCATGTTTTTCCGTCCGACCTAATTATCTTGGAGTCACAAGGATTGGATGTGATATTAGGAATGGACTGGATGTCAAAGTATGGAGGAAGCATTGACTGTGTTAGTAAGTCAATTTGTCTCACCACCCCGGAGGGAAAAAGGATCAAGTATGTATCTAGGCATGCGCCAAGAAGTAGCCAAGTAAATACCCTCACGGGAGTTGTTCAGGAGGAAGTGCCTGTAGTAAAGGATTACCCGGGATGTTTTCCTAGAGGAGTTACCAGGCATGCCACCGGATCGAGATATCGAGTTTTTGATAGAGCTATTGCCAGGCACAGGGCCAATATCCAAGAGACCTTATCGGATGCCCGCGAATGATCTGGAGGAGATTAAGAAACAGATCAAGGAGTTATTGGAGAAAGGTTACATTCGACGGAGTTCATCACCATGGGGAGCCCAGTGCTTTTGGTTGAGAAGAAGGATAAGTCCCTAAGAATGGTTGTTGATTATCGGGCCTTGAACAAAGTGACGATTAAGAACAAGTACCCATTGTCGATTATCAATGATCTGTTTGATCAAGCTGCAAGGAGCTAAGGTGTTTTCGAAGATCGATCTGCGATCGTGTAAGTGCATCTAGTGCCACCCCTAGTTGGTTTTGGAGTATTGACGACAAACCTAGTTGAGGGACTAATGTGTTTGTGAGAATTGCAGGAAAACACAGGTAGAAGTCCCTCATTGATTCGGTTTTACTACCAGAGATGACCCCTAAAAATGTATGAAGACATTGAAGACAAAGGTGGTACATGAAGATATTCACTTTGAAGACTATGACAAAACAAGACACGTTATGAAGCATATGGAGCTCGAAGACTTAGATCTTTCGTAGTTCTTTTTTTTGTGTTGAGTCATAGGAACCACCGTACTGTTAAGTGGGGTCCAGGAGAACAAGTCAGAATGACTTAAGTGATGCCTAAATCAAAAACCTATGTCTTCGAGTGAAGACAATGAGAGCAAATCTTGTCCAGAGCCGGACAAGTCAGCTTTGCTTGTAGCCCAAGTAAAGTTGCCATGAGAGTTCGAAATCTGACCGTTGAGACACGTGTCAGTTCCTTAGTGACCCAGGGTCATTTCGGACAAATCAGGTCGGGTTGCCAAGTGGCTATAAATAGCCCACCCCCACAACCATAAACAGTTGGCTGCTCAGATTTCAGTGCATGGCTTTTGTCGTTTGAGAGCAACCCACCTCGAAGCCTTTGAGAGAAAATTCCCAGTAAGGAGAAAAGCCCTAACCACCCAGAGCCAGAGTAAATTGGGCATCACTTAAGTCTTCTTGTCTGTGTGATCTGAAGACTTATTACACTTGAGGACTGTGAATCCTCCAGACGGTTAGGCGTCGCGTTCAGAGCATCCAAGAGACATTGTGGATTGCCAGTGAACGAAGTCTGTGAAGGTTTGGGAGTCTACCTTGAAGACTTACCAGAGTGATTGGGCGAGGACTAAGTGACCTTAGCTCAAGGAGATTACGGTGAGGACTTGGTGTCCTGAACTGTGTGTTCAGGACTGGGTGTCCGGGACCGTGTGTCCTAAGGTTTAAATACCTAGCCGCTCCAACCAGACGTACAGTTGTCACAGCAACTGGAACAGGTCCAACATATCATTGTCTTCAACGAGTCACTGGTTTCATCTTCATTTCCTTCTCTTGCTGTTACTCATTGTGAAGTCATTGCGTGCTTGCTTTATCATTTGTCTTCACAACGTGAATGCATGATCTGTTTGGCTTCATAACTTCTTCCTACTTGATCCTTATTACACTGAAGCTGTTTGTCACTGTGCTTTCACTCTATTGAATACATGACCATGGCTGGCCTAGTGTAATCTAACTTCCGCTGCATAGTAATAGGCATAATCTTCACTGTTTGTCTTCATAACTCCCATTTTGAAGACTTTCATAAAAATCGCCTATTCACCCCCCCTCTAGTCGATATAACGCACTTTTCATTGGTATCAAGAGCAGGTGCTCCCTTGTCTGTGTGATTCGTTTAAACCACCTGGAGTTTTAGCTATGTCGACTGCAGGGATAATCAAAGTCTCCGCTGCGTGCCCCGTCTTCGATGGAACTGAATATCCCTACTGGAAGAATAAGATGCGCATGCATCTTGAAGCCATTGACGTCGATCTACTGGTAATGTCGTCGAGAATGGCATTCCCAAGGCTGGGAGAAGGTGTCACTGCTGCTGATGTCAAGAAGTTCACTCAACTGACTCTACTGCCAAAAATATCATCTGTGGTCTCTGACAAAAGGACAGTATGGCCGTGTGAGTGCCTTGAAGACATCCAAGCTGGTCTGGGACTGGCTCTCCAAGGTCAATGAAGGCATCTCAACCCAGAGAGATCAAAGAATCAGTGTTCTTCGCAACCTCTTCAACCGCTTCAAGCGAAATGACAATGAGAATGTCCA
>NC_053025.1:264228113-264250563 GCF_003073215.2 Triticum urartu | reverse complement strand
GATTTCAAGCGGCACCAAAGGAGTCGCATCACTTAGCTGTGAAGCGAATTCTTCGATATTTGGCTCACACCCCAACTCTAGGATTATGGTATCCAAAGGGCTCAGAGTTTGATTTGGTTGGATTTTCGGATGCTGATTATGCTGGTGACAAAGTTGATCGCAAGTCTACATCAGGCACATGTCACTTTCTGGGACGATCACTTGTATGTTGGTCTTCAAAGAAGCAGAACTGTGTATCTCTCTCCACTGCTGAATCTGAATACATTGCTGCTGGATCTTGCTGCGTCAGCTTCTGTGGATGAAGCAAACACTCAAGGATTATGGCATTCATCTGAAGCAAGTGCCACTTTACTGCGACAACGAAAGCGCCATCAAGATTGCCAACAACCCAGTTCAGCACTCGAAGACAAAGCACATTGAAATTCGCCATCACTTTCTCAGAGATCATGTTGTGAAGGAAGACATTGATATCATACACGTCAACACTGAAGAGCAATTGGCAGATATCTTCACCAAGCCCTTGGATGAGAAGAGGTTTTGCAAGTTACGCTATGAGCTAAATATCTTGGAATCCTCAAATGTCCTGTGATCAGGCACACATCCTAACACGTATGCATATTGATGACTTAGATGTGCAACGCACAAAGTAAAGTATATCTTCAATCAATGAAGACATACATTCTAAGTGTGAATACATTAATGTGGAATTTGACTTCGGAGCGCCACAATAATTGTGCGCCGTGTCTGGGTCTAATACTTCCTATACGGTGGGTAACGCCACCACCAAACGTTCCATTTTGAAGTGTTTAACTCATGGCGTTACCTTGCAATATCTTCACATTGGTTTGGCTTCGAACTTAACATGTCTTCATGATTATCTTCACTACGATGATTATATATATATGCTCTAAGTGTTCTGTCCTCTACAGCATTCACTTATAGCTATGTCTTCTTGGTTGAATCTTTTGAACTAAGTGAATGTGATCGGACCCTAACCTCTCTATGCTTTCTATCTCAAACTCTATCTCTCCAAGTCATATACATTCTGTTGAAACTGTCGAATGTCTTCATTGTGTCCTTGTCAGCTGAAGACATAGAGACAACCATAAAAGTCCGTTTTAATGCTCATTCCTCCACATAAGATCCGGAGAAGCAGGAACGACCGCCCGACAATTTAGGCGTGCGTGGGACGTGGAACAAACCCCAAACTTCCGCTAACTGGCCACGCGTGCCTAAAATGCGAACCGCCAGGGGCACCTGCGTAATAGCACAGTGCCGCCTCTGAGTCTATAAATTCACACTTACCGCAGTCATTATCTCCTTCTTCCATCCTCGCACGAACCCTAGCGCCACCGCTAGCACTCGACGACGCCGGAGACGAACCGCTTCGCTGCCGCAACCTCTCCAACGCCGTCCTCACGCCGACCGCGGACATCGTCCTCTCCGCCGTCACCGTAGGTGTTTTCCGTCGCCAAGTCAGGGCACGGAGGACTGAACTGCTCGGCATCAACTTCCTTCCGTCTAGCAGTTCCAGTGTGGTAAATAAAACTTCTTTTTACAGCCTCTTTTGATCTCTTGGTTCTGTCACTTTCAACCATAAGAAGTTTCTCTTCACACTAGTTAGATCTCTCGCTGCATCTCAGAACATGCCTAGTATATTCACTTGTGCTTCATAAAGTAGTTAGATTCCTCACTTGTACTGATCTATGGGTTCGTACAAATCTAGAACCAACTTCTTATCTATAAGTGAATGTCTTCGCACAATGAGGTCAATGTCTTCTAAACTGATTAATCTTCAAAACCTTCTGAGAATGCATATGACCTCTTGCCCTTCCCTCGCACCTTAATGCTGTCACAGGTACATGTCCGTGGGAGAATCCTTCGGTTCTCATAGTCTGCATTCATTTGCAGAATTCCTACAGCATCACATAAACTCTCCTGAAGCCAGTTCCTGTTTGTCCAGAAAAAGAAAGCCTTTGAAGCCTTTGAAAGTTTTGAAGCCTTTCAAGTTAAAGTTTATGGCTTCAGTTGCAGCAGCAAGAAAGGGGGGCAGACAAAGACGTGAGGGAACTTCCAAGGATCTGCCTGAAGACTTGGCAGAAATGTACAAAACAGATCCAGAAGAGAGCTATGGGCAGCGCAAAACCCGAATCCAATGGATTCGACGCTATTGGGCAGAACAGTGGTTCAAATACTGCTTCGTCACCCTGGAGTATGCTGAAAAGAATGCAATCAAGAGTCCATGGGGGGATATCTTATACAAGAACCTTGTACCCAGAACCAGAGATGAAGCCATTGCTCAAGGCTTCTACCCATGCATGGTCCGAGGACCACAGCCTGATGATGCACATCCGTCATCACTTCTCTGGTGTTGTGACAACAATCTCTTCAAACGCAACTTTCAGTTTGCTCAACAGTCTGCGAATCTAAACAAGAAGAAATTTGGGCTTGACTTCAATCTTGAGGGCCTGATCACCCACATCTTAGTCCAAGGGACTGCTGTGAATGACCCTCCAGCTGATTTTGAGTCTGATGAAGCTCCTGCTGTGCCGAAGCCAAAGCAGACAAAGAAACCAAAAGCTTCGAAGCCGGCCCCTGCCTCAAAAATCTCAAGGGCGAAGCCATTGAAAACTGCACCTCCTGAAGCCAGTGTGCAGTCTGAAGATGTATCCCGCATCTCCAAGCCCCTGAAGGATAAGGAGCCCCAGCAACACACAGGCAAAGAGCTCACTGCTGCTGCCATTCTGCGCAGTGAAGCCATTGATCTATCAAGCGATGAAGATCTGGGCGATGACGCACTAGAACAACTCATCAAAAGCAAGGAGGAAGCGGAAATCTTCAACAATCTGCCTCTCTTTGATGTCGCCATCATCCACAGCTTCATCGATGAATGGTTTGACACACCAGATATAAGCTTCAATGATCTGCAGCTGCCTGTTGGACTCAGCGTCGCCTTCCAAGGCGCAATTGCTTCAGAACTGGCCATTGCTCAGCGCATTGTTGAGCTGAAGCAGAAAATTGATCACAAAAAAGCTCAGTTCAAGAAGCACATGGCCAGTCTCAGCGTGCAGGAAGTCAGAAGCTTCAAAATCATGCTGCATGATCTCAAAGAAAACTTTCTGAAGAAGCGTGCTGAAACTCAAGGCTCGCGTGAAAGGATGAAGTCATTGGCTGACAAATGTGTTCAAGCCTACAACAAGGCTGAAAAGCGCAAGGCACTTGGGCGTCCAGGCATCGACCCCAAGATGGCCGCAAAGAAGAAGAAGCAGCCTGTTGTGAGTGAACCAGAGGCATCAAGACAAGCAGCCACTTCCATTGTCTTCCCAACCGCCATGACTGGCTCGAAGCCAAAGAGCCGGTCAACAGCTTCAGAGCTAAAGAAGACAAGACCTGCAGAAGCTGAAGCCAGAAAAAGGAAGAGCTCTGAAGCCTCTCCTTCTGCCCCCAGTAAAAAGAAGCGCAAGACTAAGAAATCTAGGGCTGCTCCCACAGAGCCCTTGATGGTTGAACCCCTTTCTGTCATTCACCCCAATGCAGAAAGAAGACTAACAGTTCATGAGCCTGCTCCCACAGAGGCACCTGACGCTGAAGATATTCCAGCAGCCGACCCACTAGCTGCTGAAGACATTGGTCATCAGGACAATGTGCAAGGTGATGCAGCCCTTCCTCAGCTTGAAACAAGCGAACCCATCAGCATTGGTCGTCCTCTGACGCCAATGGCACAAGATGAGTCATGGGCGGATCGCCCTCAGGAGGAAGAAGACATTCAGGCCCAGCCCACTCCGACACCACAAGCGTCGTCTGCGTTCCATAGGCTTCGCAAAGGTCCACGGCCTCAAGTCCAGTCTGCAGAAATTCCAGCTGCATCAGCCGAAGACAATGAAGAAGCACCTCCAGAACTCACTCCCTCGCTCCATCAAGATGCAGTTCCCCAAGAGAACGTGCCTGAAGATGTCCCTCAAACTACTAACACTGAAGCCAATGTGGAGCCTGCCCCACCAAATGCTTCAGTGGACAGCGAAGCCACTGAGCCAGACACTTCAGTTCCTGAGTCTGCTGCAGGTCCACAATTTGACTATCACATAGAGCACAGGCCTCATGTCCAGAAGCCAGTCCCAAGGCTTCCAAGGTTCCCAGGTCCTGCATCAGCACCTGGCTCCTTTGATGTAAACAGCTTCAAGGCAGACAACACATTTTTTGATAGCTCCAACAACCCCTATTCAAGGGAAAGGATTGTATCAGACAGGTTCTGGAGCTATTCACAGCGCAGCTATTATTCTTGCATCTTATACAACCAAGGTCGCATATTCCCACACAAGCGCCTTGAGGTTGAAGCTATTGCTGGTCTGCCATGTCTTGAGGAAGCTTTGGACTGCTTCAGGCAAGTGGGTCTGCTGCCGTTCGTGACTGATGAAGAGCACTGGAACGAAGAGCTTCTGCTTCAGTTTTATGCCACTCTCCACATCAAAGGCTACAATAGAGATCCTAAGACTTGGATCCTGGAGTGGATGACCGGAAATGTCCATCATGAAGCCAATGCATTCAATATCATTGAGCTCACTGGCCTGCCCACTCCAGGCGAATTCTTCGAGGAAGGGTGTCAACTTCATTCTGAAGCTATTGAGAGCATATTTCAGAGACCTGAACCCAATATGAGTCAGATGCTCTCAATGATGAAGCCATTGCCTCAAGATGCACCCTATCCAACTGAGTTCTTCGTTGAAGACCTAGAGTACCTGCCCAGGACCATATATCATATTATCCGGCGGACTCTCTGGACCATTAAGGGACACTCTCCACATGCCAAGATTGAGGGTGCAATGAAGACTCTCATATTCTATATCATGCATGGCAAATGCTTCAATGCACAGGATCTTTTCATACGACAACTTGCTGCATCAGGCTCGGACTTATTTGGTCTAAAAATCTATGCCCCTTGGGTGATGAGGCTGATCAAACTGCACTCTACAATTTCGTATCAGCCCTCAGCCCGAAACCATCGCATCTTCCTGCCAGATGTGGATATCTCTGCTGAAGCAATATACCCTGAGCCTGCCAAGCAACCAATAAGTCTTCAGAATGCCGAACACCAGAGCTTCACGCAGAATGTTGAAGGTGTTGAAGCCATGTCCAGGGTCTATCCTATGGCTGGCACTACACGTGCACCAGCATCAACTGAAGCCACAGATAGCACAAACGCTCCAAGACC
Organism: Triticum urartu; assembly: GCF_003073215.2. Taxonomy (NCBI): domain Eukaryota; kingdom Viridiplantae; phylum Streptophyta; class Magnoliopsida; order Poales; family Poaceae; genus Triticum; species Triticum urartu. The sequence goes on along the minus strand of NC_053025.1, from coordinate 264,245,354 downwards.
CAAGAAGCGTGCTCGTGTCCTCACTGACCGAGAGCTTCTTGTGGCCCTTCACCAAAAGCAAGATAGGCATCACGACTGGCTGAAACGTCAGATGAAGAGCCTCTTGGTGGATGTCAACCATCTTCGAAACCTGGCCACCAAGAATGCCTTCGTTACGCATGAGACTTGCTGTCGTACGTGGAAAGGGCTCTCAATGATCTGCACTGAAGCTGAACTTGAAGAGGATGGCTTCACAGAGCGCTTCAAATTTGACACCACACCTCCTAGGAGGGCTGTGATGCGCAACACACCGTCACTTGAAGACTCTGAGTATTCCTCATCTGCTGCCACCGTCACTGCGAGGATCATTGATGAAGATGATGATGCTACTTCACCACCACCCGCTTCAGCACCTCAAAGCTCAGCACCGCCAAACAACTCCACCGACCCTGCTGCGCCTGGGAACGCGTAGAAAACTCTATGTCTTCAAACCTTTTTGGTCATTCCTGACAAAAGGGGGAGAAGCATATGATGTTTATAGTCTTCAAGCGGGTCAATATGGGCGGGTGCCTTGTTTTGTTATACTTGCTTCGTGTTTGCAACTCTTGTTTTGCTTCATTTGGTTCTTTGGAGTTGTAAACACTAAAACTCGATGGTCGTCTGCTACTTGTTTTACCACTCCTTTTGCGAAGATAAATTCCGCATGTGCGACGATAAATTCCGCACTCATCTCATTCTGCAGACGTCCATTTTCCATTATGCATGTTATTATCTTCATATACTTTCACATGCATAGTAGATTGTCATCATAAGCTGAAGCTGATCTCCACAAGTACAACCTGCCATGTGCATTTGCATTCCAAAAGCAAATTAACTTATATGCACATCTTCAGGGGGAGCACTTGCAACTTATGATGACAATTCCTTTACAGACTTCACACTTTATATTCCCCGTTGAAAACTTCAACTAGTTTGTCATCAATCACCAAAAAGGGGGAGATTGTAAGTGCATCTAGTGCCACCCCTAGTTGGTTTTGGAGTATTGACGACAAACCTAGTTGAGGGACTAATGTGTTTGTGAGAATTGCAGGAAAACACAGGTAGAAGTCCCTCATTGATTTGGTTTACTACTAGAGATGACCCCTAAAAATGAATGAAGACATTGAAGTCAAAGGTGGTATATGAAGATATTCACATTGAAGACTATGACAACAGAAGACACGTTATGAAGCCTATGGAACTCGAAGACTTAGATCTTTCGTAGTTCTTTTTATTTTTGTTGAGTCATAGGAACCACCGTACTGTTAAGTGGGGTCCAGGAGAACAAGTCAGAATGACTTAAGTGATGCCTAAATCAAAAACCTATGTCTTCGAGTGAAGACAATGAGAGCAAATCTTGTCCAGAGCTGGACAAGTCAGCTTTGCTTGTAGCCCAAGTAAAGTTGCCATGAGAGTTCGAAATCTGACCGTTGAGACACGTGTCAGTTCCTTAGTGACCCAGGGTCATTTCAGACAAATCAGGTCGGGTTGCCAAGTGGCTATAAATAGCCCACCCCCACAACCATAAACAGTTGGCTGCTCAGATTTTAGTGCACGGCTTTTGTCGTTTGAGAGCAACCCACCTCGAAGCCTTTGAGAGAAAATCCTTGCGAGGACAAAGCCCTCAACACCCAGAGCCAAAGAGTGTTAGGCATCACTGAAGTCTTCTTGTCTGTGTGATCTGAAGACTTATTACACTTGAGGACTGTGAGTCCTCCAGACGGTTAGGCGTCGCGTTCAGAGCATCCAAGAGACATTGTGGATTGCCAGTGAACGAAGTCTGTGAAGGTTTGGGAGTCTACCTTGAAGACTTACCAGAGTGATTGGGCGAGGAATAAGTGACCTTAGCTCAAGGAGATTACGGTGAGGACTTGGTGTCCTGAACTGTGTGTTCAGGACTGGGTGTCCGGGACTGTGTGTCCTAAGGTTTAAATACCTAGCCGCTCCAACCACACGTACAGTTGTCACAGCAACTGGAACTGGTCCAACATATCATTGTCTTCAACGAGTCACTGGTTTCATCTTCACTTCCTTCTCTTGCTGTTACTCATTGTGAAGTCATTGCGTGCTTGCTTTATCATTTGTCTTCACAACGTGAATGCATGATCTGTTTGGCTTCATAACTTCTTCCTACTTGATCCTTATTACACTGAAGCTGTTTGTCACTGTGCTTTCACTCTATTGAATACATGACCATGGCTGGCCTAGTGTAATCTAACTTCCGCTGCATAGTAATAGGCATAATCTTCACTGTTTGTCTTCATAACTCCCAAGTATTGAAGACTTTCATAAAAATCGCCTATTCACCCCCCCCTCTAGTCGATATAACGCACTTTCGAATAGGTACTGAAAAACAGGAAGGCATGACATATTTACATGCATGATCAGCATGCTAAGCACATGGCATTGCAACAGAGTAGATACACTCCTAGGACATTATATGCATGTTGTACCCATATCACGCCAAGTTAGAGAAAGGACCTTGTGGGGTGAAGAGGATTCAACATCTTTCTGCAAGTCTTCTGAAGAACTGCCTTTACATGTTCCATCATATTGGGTATCATTGACATCAAGTTTATTGGCCTTTACATTGCTCCGTGAGGTTCTTGTGGATATATCAGTGTGTGCAATTATATCTGACATGCATGGAAGACAACTAGTAGTTAGATTTATGTAATGAGTGCCTGTAGGAGACGACATAAATAGTAGGACTGGGGTTAACTAGCAGCAACAGGTCTCATAAACTAAAGGGAGAACACAGATGAAAGCTACAGAATATGTATCGTTTGTACTCGAGATTAACTAGATGGCACACAAAAGTATTAAAGAACAACATAGGAAATACTAGAAGTGGTATAATACTATAATCACCAGCCTGTGGGATAGCATTGGCTGATGGATGATAACTATGGAACAGTGTTACCTAAAGAACAAGTATCTTAGCTGAACTATGGAACAATTAACTCCTGAACAAGACCCGTAAGAGATCAGCATGAATATACAGTGAAATGTGATGATCTATTTTCCATGCTTAGATGAATAACAAAGCCATAAATGTTGCACACAAGTAAGATGAGGATACAACCTATTTGGCTGCCATCCATAGGAATGAGCATCATGTGCTGACTTGTCGATGGCCCTGCAGTTGTAGTGGCTGTGCATGTCGGGCACGCGCATTCGATGCAGGCACTACAAAAAAATACACTTCCGTGATGATACGTGTTTGTCACAGTAGGTCGCATTTTTTCATGCATGTACATCCATGACAAATTTATAACAGAATCAAGATAGTCATACCTGTGCTGTCGTAGAAGTGTTCCATGACATTACCAAAATTATCATCACGGAAGTGTCCACTTCCATGACGATAAATCACGCGTCACAGAAGTGCTTTCGTCAAGGGTGACCGACACGTGGCATCCACCGTAACGAACGTTAAGCTATCGGGTCGGGTTTTGGATCCGATAACCCGTTAACAGCCCCGACCAATGGGAAATTTCCACGTGTAAAATTCTTATTGGCCGGACGAAACACGTGTCAGCTCGTCAGTGGGTCAGATAGGCGCCTATGATACGTCGAACACGTGGCACGGCCCAACAGAGGCCCATTCCTGTGAAAAGGCCGGCCCGTTTGACTTGGTAAAAAGGTGGCGGGCCGGCCCATGTAAAGCCTGTTAATGGCCTGTTCGCATATAGCCCGTTTACAGCCCGCTAACCCAAGGCCTGTTATGAAAGTGCGTTATATCGACTAGAGGGGGGGTGAATAGGCGATTTTTATGAAAGTCTTCAAAACTTGGGAGTTATGAAGACAAACAGTGAAGATTATGCCTATTACTATGCAGCGGAAGTTAGATTACACTAGCCAGCCATGGTCATGTATTCAATAGAGTGAAAGCACAGTGACAAACAGCTTCAGTGTAATAAGGATCAAGTAGGAAGAAGTTATGAAGCCAAACAGATCATGCATTCACGTTGTGAAGACAAATGATAAAGCAAGCATGCAATGACTTCACAATGAGTAACAGCAAGAGAAGGAAGTGAAGATGAAACCAGTGACTCGTTGAAGACAATGATATGTTGGACCAGTTCCAGTTGCTGTGACAACTGTAACGTCTGGTTGGAGCGGCTAGGTATTTAAACCTTAGGACACACAGTCCCGGACACCCAGTCCTGAACACACAGTTCAGGACACCAGTCCTCACCGTAATCTCCTTGAGCTAAGGTCACTTAGTCCTCGCCCAATCACTCTGGTAAGTCTTCAAGGTAGACTCCCAAACCTTCACAGACTTCGTTCACTGGCAATCCACAATGTCTCTTGGATGCTCTGAACGCGACGCCTAACCGCTGGAGGATTCACAGTCCTCAAGTGTAATAAGTCTTCAGATCACACAGACAAGAAGATTTAAGTGATGCCAATTTACTTCTGGCTCTGGGTGGTTAGGGCTTTATCTCCTCGCTAGGAATTTCTCTCAAAGGCTTCGAGGTGGGTTGCTCTCAAACGACAAAAGCCGTGCACTGAAATCTGAGCAGCCAACCGTTTATGGTTGTGGGGGTGGGCTATTTATAGCCACTTGGCAACCCGACCTGATTTGTCCGAAATGACCCTGGGTCACTAAGGAACTGACACGTGTCTCAAGTCAGATTTCAACTCTCATGGCAACTTTACTTGGGCTACAAGCAAAGCTGACTTGTCCGGCTCTGGACAAGATTTGCTCTCATTGTCTTCACTCGAAGACATAGGTTTTTGATTTAGGCATCACTTAAGTCATTCTGACTTGTTCTCCTGGACCCCACTTAACAGTACGGTGGTTCCTATGACTCAACAAAGATAAAAAGAACTACGAAAGATCTAAGTCTTCGAGTTCCATTGGTTTCATACCGTGTCTTCTGTTGTCATAGTCTTCAATGTGAATATCTTCATATACCACCTTTGACTTCAATGTCTTCATTCATTTTTAGGGGTCATCTCTGGTAGTAAACCGAATCAATGAGGGACTTCTACCTGTGTTTTCCTGCAATTCTCACAAACACATTAGTCCCTCAACTAGGTTTGTCGTCAATACTCCAAAACCAACTAGGGTGGCACTAGATGCACTTACAATCTCCCCCTTTTTGGTGATTGATGACAAACTAGTTGAAGTTTTCAATGGGGAATATAAAGTGTGAAGTCTGTAAAGGAATTGTCATCATAAGTTGCAAGTGCTCCCCCTGAAGATGTGCATATAAGTTAATTTGCTTTTGGAATGCAAATGCACATGGCAGGTTGTACTTGTGGAGATCAGCTTCAGCTTATGATGACAATCCACTGTGCATGTGAAAGTATATGAAGATAATGACATGCATAATGGAAAATGGACGTCTGCAGAATGAGATGAGTGCGGAATTTATCGTCACACGTGCGGAATTTATCTTCGCAAACAGAGTGGTAAACAAGTAGCAGACAACCATCAAGTTTTAGTTTTTACAACTCAAAAAAACCAAATGAAGCAAAACAAGAGTTGCAAACACGAAGCAAGTATAACAAAACAAGGCACCCGCCCATATTGACCCGCTTGAAGACTATAAACATCATATGCTTCTCCCCCTTTTGTCAGGAATGACCAAAAAGGTTTGAAGACATAGAGTTTTCTACGCGTTCCCAGGCGCAGCAGGGTCGGTGGAGTTGTTTGGCGGTGCATGAGCTTTGAGGTGCTGAAGCGGGTGGTGGTGAAGTAGCATCATCATCTCATCAATGATCCTCGCAGTGACGGTGGCAGCAGATGAGGAATACTCAGAGTCTTCAAGTGACGGTGTGTTGCGCATCACAGCCCTCCTAGGAGGTGTGGTGTCAAATTTGAAGCGCTCTGTGAAGCCATCCTCTTCAAGTTCAGCTTCAGTGCAGATCATTGAGAGCCCTTTCCACGTACGACGGCAAGTCTCATCGTAACGAAGGCATTCTTGGTGGCCAGGTTTCGAAGACGATTGACATCCACCAAGAGGCTCTTCATCTGACGTTTCAGCCAGTCGTGATGCCTATCTTGCTTTTGGTGAAGGGCCACAAGAAGCTCTCGGTCAGTGAGGACACGAGCACGCTTCTTGGGTCTTGGAGCGTTTGTGCTATCTGTGGCTTCAGTTGATGCTGGTGCACGTGTAGTGCCAGCCATAGGATAGACCCTGGATATGGCTTCAACACCTTCAACATTCTGCGTGAAGCTCTGGTGTTCGGCATTTTGAAGACTTATTGGTTGCTTGGCAGGCTCAGGGTATATTGCTTCAGCAGAGGTGTCCACATCTGGCAAGAAGATCCGATGGTTGCGGGCTGAGGGCTGATATGAAGTTGCAGAGTGAATCTTGATCAGCCTCATAACCCAAGGAGCATAAAACTTCAAACCAAAGAGATCTGAGCCGGATGCTGCAAGTTGGCGTATAAAGAGATCCTGTGCGTTGAAGCATTTGCCATGCAGAATACAGAAGATGAGAGTCTTCATTGCACCTTCAACCTTGGCATATGGAGAGTGCCCCTTAATGGGCCATAGAGTCCGCCTGACGATGTGATATATGGTTCTGGGCAGGTACTCTAAGTCTTCAACGAAGAACGCAGTTGGATAGGGTGCATCCTGAGGAAATGGCTTCATCATTGAGAGCATCTGACTCATATTTGGCTCAGGACGCTGAAATATGCTCTCAATTGCTTCAGCATGGGGTTGGCAGCCTTCTTCGAAGAATTCTCCAGGAGTGGGAAGGCCGGTAAGCTCAATGATATCGAAAGCATTGGCTTCATGATGGACATTGCCGGTCATCCACTCCAGGACCCAAGTCTTCGGATCTCTGTTGTAGCCTTTGATATGCAGGGTGGCATAGAACTGGAGCAGGAGCTCTTCATTCCAGTGCTCTTCATCGGTGATAAACGGCAGCAGACCCACTTGCTTGAAGCAATCCAGTGCGTCTTCCAGGCTAGGCAGGCCAGCAACAGCTTCAACCTCAAGGCGCTTGTGAGGAAAGATGCGGCCTTGGTTGTATAGGATGCATGAATAATAGCTGCGCTGTTGATAGCTCCAGAACCTATCTGATACAATCCGTTCCCTTGAATAAGGGTTCTTGGAGCTTTTGAAAAACGTGTTGTCTGCCCTGAAGCTGTTGATGTTGAAGGAGCCAGGAGCTGATGTAGGACCTGGGAACCTTGGCAGTCGTGGGATCGGCTTCTGGACCTAGGGCCTGTGCGCAACATGATAATTGAATTGGGGACCAGCAGCAGACTCAGGCACAGAAGATTCAGGAGCAGTAGCTTCAGTGTCTTCTGAAGCTGTTGTTGGGGAGGGCTCAACATTTGCTTCGGCGTTGTTTGTGGCAGCCTCAACATTTGCAGCCTCCACACGTATAGTGGGAGGGACGAACTTAGGCACGTTCTCCTAGAGAACTGCTTCTTGTTGGTGCGGGGGAGTTGGAGCTTGTGGTATTTCTGCATGCTCTTCGGCTGATGCAGCCGGAATGTCGTCAGCCTGAGCCCTTGGCCCTTTGTGAAGCCTACGGAATGTAGGCGACGCCGGTGGAGTTGCAGTGGGCTGGGGCTCATTATCTTCCTCCTGTGGGCGATCTGCCCACGATGCATCTTGTGTGATTGGCGTCAATGGACGACCAATGCTGATCAGTTCGCTTTTCTCAAGCTGAGGAAGGGCTGCATCACCTTGGACATTGTCTTGGAGACCAATGTCTTCAGCAGCGTTGGGGTCGGCTGCTGGAATGTCTTCAGCGTGCGGAGCCTCTATGAAAGCAGGCTCATGCACTGTTAACTGACGATCTGTGTCAGGATAGCGGACGGAGAGGGGTTCAACTATCAAGGGCTCTTTGGGAGCAGCCCGAGATTTCTTGGTCTTGCGCTTTTTGATGGTGGGGTCAGAAGGAGAGGCTTCAGAGTGTTTCCTCTTCCTAGCTTCAGCCTCTGCAGTCCGTGTCTTCTTGAGCTCTGAGGCGGTTGATCGACTCTTTGGCTTCAAGCCAGTCGTTGCAGTGGGGAAGACAATCGGAGCAGTTTCTGACCTTGGCGCCTCTGGTTCAGGCACAGCAGGCTTCTTTCTCTTCTTCGTGGCCACCCTGGGGTCAATGCCGGGACGCCCAAGTGCCTTGCGCTTCTCGGCCTCATTGTAGGCCTGCACGCAGCGATCAGCCAGAGTCTTCATGCGCTCTCGCGAGCCTTGAGCTTCGGCACGCGTCTTCAGAAAGTTCTCTTTCAGCTCGGGCAACATGATCTTGAAGTTTTTCACTTCTTGCACGCTGAGCTTGGCCACGTGCTTCTTGAACTGAGCCTTTTCAAATCAATTTTCTGCTTCAGTTCAACAATCGCTGGGCTATTGCAAGTTCTGAAGCAATTGCGCCTTGAAAGGCAACGCTGAGGCCTATGGGCAGCTGCAGATCGTTGAAGCTGATGTCCGGTGAGGCAAACCATTCATCGATGAAGTTGTGGATGATGGCGACATCAAACAGAGGCAGATTGTTGAAGATTTCAGCCTCCTCCTTGCTCTTGATGAGCTGCTCAAGAGCGTCATCTCCAAGATCTTCATCGCTTGATAGATCAATGGTTTCGCAGCGCAGAATGGCAGCAGCTGTGAGCTCTTTGCCTGTGTGTGGCTGAGGCTTCTTGGCTTCTTGGGGCTTGGAGACTCGTGATAAGTCTTCAGACTGCACACTGGCTTCAGGAGGTGCAGTTGCCAATGCTTCGCTCTTGAGATTTTGGGAGAAGCGGCTGGCTTTGAAGCTTTTGGCTTCTTCTGCTTTGGCTTCGGCGCAGCAGGGGCGTCATCAGACTCAGTATCTGCTGGAGGGTCATTCACGGCAGTCCCTTGGACTAGGATGCGGGTGATGAGGCCTGCAAGATTGGCATACGGCCCGATGATATTGGGATCGGCGTCGCGTGTGCCATCTGCCCTTGGTTCAGAGGGACCAGGGTTGAAGTCTAATCCCAGCTTCTTCTTGTTTTGCTTTGCAGAGTTCTGAGCAAATTGGAAGTTGCGCTTGAACAGATTGTCATCGCGACACCAGAGAAGTGATGACGGATGTGCTTCAGCTGGCTGTGGTCCTCTCACCATGCATGGATAGAAGCCTTGAGCAATGGCTTCGTCTCTAGACCTGGGTACGAGATTTTTGTATAATACGTCTCCCCACGGTCTCTTGATGGCGCACTTTTCGACATACTCCTGAGTGACGAAGCAGTATTGAAACCATTGCTCTGCCCAATATCTTCGAATCCATTGGATTCGTGTCTTGCGCTGACCATAGCTTTCTTCAGGATCAGTTTTGTACATCTCTGCCAATTCATCAAGTAGATCTTTGGACGTTCCACCACGTCTCTGTCTGCCTCCCTTCCTTGCTGCTGTTTCTGAAGCCATGAATCTTAACTTGGAAGGCTTCAAGATGTTCAAAGTCTTCAAAGGCTTCCGTTTGCTTGACCAACAAGAACTGGCTTCAGGAGAGTTGATGTGATGCTGCAAGTACTCTGCAAATGAATGCAGACTATGAGAACCAAAGGATTCTCCCACGGACATGTACCTGTGACAGCATTAAGGTGCGAGGGAAGGGGAAGAGGTCATATGCATTCTCAGAAGATTTTGAAGATAAATTGGTTTAGAAGACATTGATCTCATCGTGCGAAGACATTCACTCATAGATAAGAAGTTGGTTCCAGATTTGTACGAACCCACAGATCAGTACAAGTGAGGAATCTAACTACTTCGTAATGCACAAGTGAATATTCTAGGCAGGTTATGAGATGCAGACTGAGAGAGATGTAACTTGTGAGAGCAAAAACTTCTTATGGCAGAAAGTGACTGAACTATAGGATCAAGAGAGGCTGTAAAAAGAGGTTTTATTTACCACACTTGTAACTGCTAGACGAAGTGGGAGTTGAGGCCGAGCAGTTCGATCCTCCGTGCCCTAACTTGGCGACGGAAGACACCTACGGCGACGGCGGAGAGAGCGATGTCCGCTGTCGGTGTGAAAACGGCGTCAGAGAGGTTGCGGCAGTGAAGCGCTTCGTCGCCGGCATCGTCGAGAGCTAGCGGTGGCGCTAGGGTTCGTGCGAGGGTGGAAGAAGAGATAATGACCGCAGTGAATCGTGTATTTATAGGGATAGAGGTGGCACTGCGCTATTACTCAGGTGCCCCTGGCGATTCGCATCTCAACAGCACGTGGCCATCATGCGGTATTTTGGGGGCAGTTCCACATCCCACACACGCCTTGATTGTCGGGTGTCGTTCCTAATTCTCCGGATTTCTTGTGGATGAATGAGCATTGAAAACGGTTTTGAAGTTTGTCTCTGAGTCTTCTGCTGACAGGATGCAGAGAAGACATTCGACAGTTTCAATAGAATGCATACGACTTGGAGAGATAGAGTTTGAGGTAGAAAGCATGGAGAGGTTAGGGTCCAATCACATTCACTTAGTTCAAAAGATTCAAACAAGAAGACATAGCTATAAGTGAATGCTGTAGAGGACAGAACACCAGTACATATATATATATATATATATATAATCAACGCAGTGAAGATAATCATGAAGACATATTGAGATTGAAGCCAAACCAATGTGAAGACATTGCGAGGTAACGCCATGAGTGAAACACTTCAAAATAGAACGTTTGGTGGTGGCGTTACCCACCGTATAGGAAGTATTAGACCCAGACACGGCGCACAATTATCGTGGCGCTCCAAAGTCAAATTCCACATTAATGTATTCACACTTAGAATGTATGTCTTCATTGATTGAAGATATACGTTACTTCGTGTGTTGCACATCTAAATCATCAATATGCATAAGTGTTAGGATGTGTGCCTGATCACAGGACATTTGAGGATTCCAAGATATTTAGCTCACACCGTAACTTGCAAAACCTCTTCTCATCCAAGGGCTTGGTGAAGATATCTGCCAATTGCTCTTCAGTGTTGACGTGTATGATATCAATGTCTTCCTTCACAACATGATCTCTGAGAAAGTGATGACGAATTTCAATGTGCTTTGTCTTCGAGTGCTGAACTGGGTTGTTGGCAATCTTGATGGCGCTTTCGTTGTCGCAGTAAAGTGGCACTTGCTTCAGATGAATGCCATAATCCTTGAGTGTTTGCTTCATCCACAAAAGCTGAGCGCAGCAAGATCCAGCAGCAATGTATTCAGATTCAGCAGTGGAGAGAGATACACAGTTCTGCTTCTTTGAAGACCAACATACAAGTGATCGTCCCAGAAAGTGACATGTGCCTGATGTAGACTTGCGATCAACTTTGTCACCAGCATAATCAGCATCCGAAAATCCAACCAAATCAAACTTTGAGCCCTTTGGATACCATAATCCTAGAGTTGGGGTGTGAGCCAAATATCGAAGAATTCGCTTCACAGCTAAGTGATGCGACTCCTTTGGTGCCGCTTGAAATCGAGCACACATGCAAACACTAAGCATGATATCTGGCCTAGATGCACATAAATAAAGCAAAGACCCAACCATGGAGCGGTATACCTTTTGATCGAACTCTTTACCATTGTCGTCAGGACCTAGATGATGTTTGGCCGGCATTGGTGTTGTGAAGCCTTTGCAGTCTTGCATACCGAACTTCTTCAGGCAATCTTTGAGATACTTCTCTTGAGATATGAAGATGCCATTGCTCTGTTGTCGGATTTGAAGACCAAGAAAGGAACTTCAGCTCCCCCATCATGGACATCTGATATTGCTCTTGCATCATATATCCAAACTCTTCACTGTACTTCCGATTGGTGCAGCCGAAGATAATGTCATCCACATATATTTGGCACACAAACAGTTCACCATCGTATGTCTTCGTGAAAAGAGTGGGATCCAGGGAACCAGGTATGAAGCCTTTGCTCTTCAGAAAGTACTTGAGTGTATCATACCAGGCCCTAGGGGCTTGTTTGAGGCCATACAGTGCCTTGTTGAGCTTGTATACCATATCAGGATGTTTTGGATTTTCAAAACCAGGTGGTTGTGCAACATACACTTCTTCTTCAATCTTGCCATTGAGAAAGGCACTTTTCACATCCATTTGATATAGAAGTATGTTATGATGATTTGCATAGGCCAGCAGTATGTGTATGGCTTCAAGCCTAGCCACAGGAGCAAAAGTTTCATCGAAGTCAATGCCCTCTACTTGAGTATATCCTTGAGCAACGAGACGAGCTTTGTTTCTGACAACTTGACCATGCTCATCTTGCTTGTTGCGGTATATCCATTTGGTGCCTATTATGTTGTGCTTCCGTGGATCAGGACGCTTAACCAGTTCCCATACATTATTCAGCTCAAACTGTTGAAGCTCTTCTTGCATAGCTTGAATCCATTCAGGTTCCATGAAGGCTTCTTCAACTTTCTTGGGTTCTGATATTGAGACGAATGCGAAATGCCCACAGAAGTTTGCTAGCTGAGTTGCCCTTGAACGAGTGAGTGGACCAGGTGCATTGATGCTGTCAAGTATTCTGTCAATCTGCACTTCATTTGCAACACGAGGATGTATAGGGCGAAGACTTTGCTCTTGCTGATCTGCGTTGTTGTTTGGAGGAATGTCTTCATGCTGAGCATTGTCTTCATGTTGATCAGGTGCTGAGATGATGAGTTCTTCTTCAGGATGAGCTTCAGAAGGCATAATCTCTCCAGTTCCCATAAGCTTGATTGATTCACTAGCTGGGACTTCATCTAGCACATTTGGCAGTTGCTCTCTTTGTGAACCATTTGTTTCATCAAACCGCACATCCACTGTTTCGACCACTTTGTAATGGAAGAGATTGAAGACTCTGTAGGAGTGTGAATCCTTTCCATATCCAAGCATAAAGCCCTCATGTGCTTTTGGTGCAAACTTTGAGGTGTGATGTGGGTCCTTGATCCAGCACTTTGCGCCAAATACTCTGAAGTAACTGACATTTGGCTTCTTGCCAGTTAGGAGTTCATAAGATGTCTTGTTCAGAAGCTTGTGAAGATAAACACGATTGATTGTATGGCATGCAGTATCAATGGCTTCAGTCCAGAATTTTCTTGGAGTCTTGTATTCATCTAGCATTGTTCTGGCCATTTCAATGAGTGTTCTGTTCTTGCGTTCGACGATGCCATTCTGCTGTGGCGTGTACAGAGCTGAGAATTCATGTGTGATGCCCAAGGTATCAAGATATGTATCAAGGCCAGTGTTCTTGAATTCAGTGCCATTGTCACTTCTAATGTGCTTTATCTTGGCGCCAAAATTGTTCATAGCTCGATTGGCGAAGCGTATGAAGACATCCTGCACTTCAGTCTTGTAAAGGATTATGTGTACCCAAGTATATCTAGAGTAATCATCAACAATGATGAAGCCATAGAGGCAAGCAGTAGTAGTAAAAGTTGAGTAGTGAGTGGGACCGAAAAGATCCATGTGGAGCAGTTCGAAGGGTTGTGTAGTAGTCATGATTGTCTTCGAAGGATGTTTTGCCCTTGTCATCTTCCCTGCTTCACAGGCACCGCATAAATGATCTTTCTTGAACTTGACGCCCTCGATGCCTATGACATGCTTCTTCTTCGCAAGGGTGTGGAGGTTCCTCATGCCAGCATGCCCAAGCCTCCGATGCCAAAGCCAGCATTCTTAAGCTTTTGCAAGAAGTCATACCGCAAGTTGTGGTCCTGCTGAGAAATCTACCACGTACAAATCACCTTTCCGATACCCTTCAAACACTAGAGATTTGTCAGATTCCATTAGCACCAACCAGCGATATTTTCCAAACATTACAATCATATTCAGATCGCAAAGCATTGAGACAGACATTAAGTTGAAGCCAAGGGATTCAACAAGATATCCATGTGTTGATCCTTTGAGATTGCAACTCTACCTAGACCCAATACCTTACTTTTACCAGTGTTAGCAAATGTGATGTGGCTCTTGTCGGATGGACGTAATGTTGAGTCCATAAGAAGGCTTCTTCTGCCAGTCATGTGATTTGTACACCCACTGTCAATAATCCATTCTGAAGATTTTGAAGTCGCTGGTGTCGTACCCTACAGTACAGTTAGGGGGATAGGCTTCACGAAGAGAATTGTGAAGCATAAACATTTGACGAACCAGTGGGTTATGAAAACTTAAATCCAGATTAGGACTAATAGGGAGAGTAGCATGCGATTCAGGAACGAAGTACATATTGATCCCATTCGGGCATTTTATCTTGCGCCCTACAAGATTTTTAAGGTCCCCAGCAATAGCATCAGAAGATTTTGTTTTTCTGCTAGAGACCTTTCCCTGCAAAAGAGAGTTAAGCTTTCTTAACCACCCACATCTTCAAGGGTGGCTTAGAAGCAATAAGTCTAAGTGCAGCATCTGAGAATTTTGGCTTTGAAGCCTTAGCAAACAGTCTAGCAGGTGGACAATAATACTCATAGGAATAAGCAGAATAATTTTTGGTCACATGAACACGGTTCGATGAACCGCTCTCATACTCATGTGCCTGAGTATGGTTTCCCTGCAAAACATTTGTGTTAGTGTGACTCAGGTGATTCCTCTGTTTGTATGAAGCCATTGGACCGTATGAAGCCTTTGGTCTGAGATTTGTCTTCTTCAAGTGAGGTGTCATGAAGACATTCACAGGAAGATTTTCCAGACAGTTTTTGGAAACCCAGATCTTCTTCATAGGCGGTCCATTCCTGCAGTTAGTACCAATGTACCTGGCAAACACTTCACCATTCTGATTCTTAAACAGTTTATAGTTTGCATCAAAGGATTCATCAATGATAATGGGGTTAGCACAAGTGAAGCCAGATAAGTTGGATGGATCTGCTGAAAGTTCCTTTGCAGCAACCCATGTGGTTTTGGGGTACTGCTCAGGTTTCCAGTACGAGCCATCTGCATTGATTTTCCTCACAAATCCAACACCCTCTTTCCTAGGGTTTCGATTCAGGATCTGCTTCTTGAGGACATCACATAGTGTCTGATGTCCTTTAAGACTTTTGTACATCCCTATTTCAAGCAATGTCTTCAACATAGCATTCTCATCAGCAATAGCAGTGGTATCCTCAGCAGAGGGGTTAGTTACCACGTCAACAGTTGAAGATATTGCAACAGCAGTAGAAGTGGAACATTCAGCAACAGAATTAGCATTATCACACTCAATGCATTTAAGACATGGTGGTTCAAATCCTTCCTGAGCGGGACTGATCTGTTCGGAGCGAAGTGACTCGTTTTCCTTTTGAAGATCTTCATGAGCCACCCTCAATTTCTCAAGTTCTTGCTTCCTTTGAAGATAATCATAGGAAAGCTTTTCATGAGTTGTTGAGAGAGTATCATGACGATCTTCAAGTTCCTGATACTTAACGTGAAGGTTTTTTATGTCTTCAATTAAGGATTCAGATCGAGTCATTTCAGCACCCAACAGATCATCGCTTCTGTCTAACAGTTTTTGAATATGTTCCATAGCTTTCTGTTGTTCAGTTGCAATTTTAGCAAGTGTTTTGTAGCTAGGTTTTGAATCACATTCAGAGTCATCGTCACTAGATGTTTCATAGCGAGTAGTGCGTGTGTTTACCTTGGCACCGCGTGCCATGAAGCAGTAGGTAGGAGTGGAGTCGTTCTTGTCATTTGCGTTGGTGTCGGTGATGCAGTCATTGTCTTCAGTGTTGAAGATGGACTTGGCGACGTATGCTGTAGCCAGACTCGCAATGCCAGAATCAGACTCCTCCTCAGACTCCACCTTTGCCTCCTCAGATGCGGACTCCTCCTCTGAATCCATCTCCTTTCCAACAAATGCACGTGTCTTGCCAGATGAGCTCTTCTTGTGTGATGAAGACTTTGATGAAGACTTGGAAGAAGACTTTGAGTATTTCTTCTTCTTCTTGTCGTCAGAATCATATTCCTTGCTCTTCTTCTTCCTTCTGTTCTCATTGTCCCACTGTGGACACTCAGAGATGAAGTGTCCAGTTTTCTTGCACTTGTGACATGTTTTCTTCTTGTAGTCATGAGCAGAAGCTTCATCATTCCTTGAGCTTGATCGTGAAGATTTTCCGAAGCCTTTCTTCTTGGTGAATTTTTGGAACCTCTTCACTAGCATTGCAAGTTCTCTTCCAATGTCTTCAGGATCATCAGAACTGCAGTCAGATTCTTCTTCAGATGAGGAGACAGCTTTTGCCTTCAAGGCGCGAGTTCGCCCATAGTTTGGACCGTAGATATCTCTTTTCTCAGAAAGCTGAAACTCGTGTGTGTTGAGCCTCTCAAGTATGTCAGACGGATCGAGTGTCTTGAAATCAGGATGTTCTTGAATCATCAGGGCCAGGATGTCAAACGAACTATCAAGTGATCTCAGCAGCGTTTTGACGATTTCATGTTTGGTGATTTCAGTGGCGCCGAGGGCTTGAAGCTCATTTGTGATGTCAGTGAGTCTATCAAATGTGTGCTGGACATTCTCATTGTCATTTCGCTTGAAGCGGTTGAAGAGATTGCGAAGGACACTGATTCGTTGATCTCTCTGGGTTGAGATGCCTTCATTGACCTTGGAGAGCCAGTCCCAGACCAGTTTGGATGTCTTCAAGGCACTCACACGGCCATACTGTCCTTTGGTCAGATGACCACAGATGATGTTCTTGGCAGTAGAGTCCAATTGAATGAATTTCTTGACATCAGCAGCAGTGACACCTTCTCCAGCCTTGGGAACGCCGTTCTTGACGACATACCATAGGTCGACGTCAATGGCTTCAAGATGCATGCGCATCTTATTCTTCCAGTAGTGATATTCAGTTCCATCGAAGACGGGGCACGCAGCGGAGACTTTGATTATCCCTGCAGTCGACATAGTTAAAACTCCAGGTGGTTAAACCGAATCACACAGAACAAGGGAGCACCTAGCTCTGATACCAATTGAAAGTGCGTTATATCGACTAGAGGGGGGGTGAATAGGCGATTTTTATGAAAGTCTTCAAAACTTGGGAGTTATGAAGACAAACAGTGAAGATTATGCCTATTACTATGCAGCGGAAGTTAGATTACACTAGGCCAGCCATGGTCATGTATTCAATAGAGTGAAAGCACAGTGACAAACAGCTTCAGTGTAATAAGGATCAAGTAGGAAGAAGTTATGAAGCCAAACAGATCATGCATTCACGTTGTGAAGACAAATGATAAAGCAAGCACGCAATGACTTCACAATGAGTAACAGCAAGAGAAGGAAGTGAAGATGAAACCAGTGACTCGTTGAAGACAATGATATGTTGGACCAGTTCCAGTTGCTGTGACAACTGTACGTCTGGTTGGAGC